>NC_066617.1:270312033-270612033 GCF_025201925.1 Gopherus flavomarginatus
CATTAGCCCCCCACATGGCAGTGGGGGGAGAGACAGCTGCAATTGCTAGCCTGCTGGGCAGCTGCTGCACAGGGAACTTAGGAGAGCAGGGAGCTGACAGGGGGGCTGCCGGTCCACCCTGCTTCCAAGCCCCCACCAGCTAGCTGCAACGGGCTGCTCTTCCTGAAAGCAATGGACAAAGCAGGCGGCTGCCAATGATGTTAGAAGGGAGCATTGCACAACTTTAAACAAGCATGTTCCCTAATTGATCAGCAATGTAACAATGTTAACTGGGACGACTTTAAGTGAAGAGTTACTGTATAGCAAAATCTCATAACTTCATATACAATACATACATTTTGACAGAGCAATGATGCTCAACAGATAACAACTTTCCAAATTATACCTCATACTTTGACGTTTTGTACAATCATGTTACAGTGGTGAATATGGGGTTTTGGAGTGTTATTTTTAGGTACAGTGCATCACATCTCCTCCTTTACTGCACTGCAAAAGTGTTAGTCACTAACTAATGCGAAGGCAATTTGTGTTAGGGCCCTTTTGAGTTTTGACAACAGAACTCCTAAGTCATTGTATTGTTAACCACATATACTCCTACAAAGTTTTGTGCATCTTTTAACTCTGTGGACCACTCTAGTGATCTCATGAGTTAACAAGCGAGCAGAAAGCATCTCTTTGCAGCATTGTTAACACTTCTGCTTTGCCAATTGGTGTTTGTTCAATGTAGATATCAATGTTTTCCAAATGTAGCTATCTTGACATTTAGCCATAAAAGCAATAACATGGTATGCCTCATTTTCCCTTTCCACTCAGCAGACCAGGTTGACTATTGTTCCTGTGCTGAGAAGCTCTAAGTCTGTTTACAGGTAATATCTGAGAAGCACCATTATCATAAAGGCTTCTGAACCTGGGATGTGTTCCCATTTACCACTCCTACCATGTACAAGGGCTTTTCCCAAAAATTGTGCATATTATACCTTTTTCACAGGGTTTAACATCAGCACCAATTTTTTTAATCATAAGGTTAACACTAGCACCAAATGTTTTATCACAAATGGGCCTTAACAAGTATCTTTGTCATACCATGCCTTCTATTTAGACAATCTGGTTTTGAGGCTGGTTTGTTCAATACCTACTGCGTCCTTCAACTTTTTCCTGAACCTTTGCATGTAAACAGTTACTGGCTTTGTTTTTACTACAGTGTTCCTTTCTGCATGGGTTCTTAATCCAACCACATTTCTCAGGTTGTGGTACCCAGGGTCTGGTGAGATAAGAGTGCAGTGAGATCCTGTATAGTAGCTGGCCATCTGTGGAACTGACTCCCAATCCCAGGGTTGTGCATATGCAAAAAGCCCATTGCCCCTTTTGGTGTTAACCTGTTCCCCTCACTTTCAGTACTGAGTCTTTCCCAACCCCCTTTTCCTAGAGGGTTATGATTCGTGCTCTCTTAAGAGTAACTACTCTTTGATCAGATGTTCCTGCTTCCAGCAGCATTCCTTCACCTGCTCTCTGTGTCTTATCAGCCATGCGGAAGACCCTCTCCCTTTTGCAAGATGGGACATTTGTATACTCACAGACACCCAACTGCTTGGGCTGAAGGTTCCTCATTACGGATGCAGGGGCTGTGTCCTGTCTTTAAAACATAGTCATTTTCCACAAGCATTTCAAGACCAGTGTCTTGGCAAATCTCCATTCCCAACTTCTGCTCCCACTGGGAATCAGATGCACCTGGGCCCAAAAGGATACAACAGGACGCACCATGTGGGGCCTAGGGTAATAGTCTGCTTGCTTCCGCCCCATGTCCCCAGGGAATTGACTGCATGACCGCTCTCCTCCAAAAGACCAGTTACACAGTTTACCCTCTGAATCTAAGTTGCAGGTTGCTTGCCTGGGTGGACAGATGCTGAGACAGTCCCGCTGTTCTAGGCATTTCCTCCCAAGTGACTAACATGGAGACATTCATGTGCTGACCACATAACTTACCACAGCCAACCATTTACAGGACTGTCCTTTTTCTATAAAAATCCTTTCCCCACTTTCTCTTACTGGGGTGCCCTCCAGAACATCTCTTTATGGGCTCTATAGTGGGATCTATCCTTTTTTCAGCGGCAAATTCCTGGCAGTTAACAATTGGGATAGCATCCTCAGTCACAGACAACAACCCCACCTCTCTGCCCCTGAGGGTATGTTGTCTTCTGCTGTGAGAGCGCCAGTCTCAGCACCCACTCCCTCTCACCCCTGGAAACAAGCTGCTTCCTTTTGCTGCAGAGGAACCAAAACGACTTTCTCGATCTTCCTCAGTAGACTCGGGGCCTTTACCCCTCCCCTCTGGGATTCCAGCATAACATTCCCTTTTGCAGCAAGCTACCACCTTAACAGCTTTAGCTACATGGGGAGAAGTCATTTCCAACAAGTATGTCAATGGACATATCATCCACCAATCCCACTTATAAAATATTATAGCTTAGAAAATATTTTAAATGTACCTTGGCTAAAGGCACAACAATCCTGAAATCTCCTACTAATACCTGCTCTGGCCTTTGACCTGGCAACATGTCACCTTCTTGAACCATACTCTGTTTAACCAAATAAATCTGTGCACCTGTATCTCTCCATCTTATGCATTCCCTGTCATTAATTTTAACACAGTCTTCTCATGCCTCATATCTAGCTCTCCAGAGCCAAGTCCCACAAAACCAATACTGTAAGTTTCAGTGAATCAGACATTTGTGTTTTGAGGACAGCAGAATTAACATGGGCTGCCAGCAGCTGGTTTGCATTCAGCTCTGGGCAACAATTTCTTAGATGTTCAGAAGACTTACATTGGTAGCACCTTTTGGGCTCCTCACCCTTTTCAGGAGACTTGGGAAAGAAACTACCACGAGAGGAATGACTTTGTGGAAGCAAGATCCTAGCCTTTTGGCTGTTCTCTCCAATTTATCTGCTATTGTGCAGTTCATTAATGTGTGCACATTCCAAG
This sequence comes from Gopherus flavomarginatus, assembly GCF_025201925.1. Taxonomy (NCBI): domain Eukaryota; kingdom Metazoa; phylum Chordata; order Testudines; family Testudinidae; genus Gopherus; species Gopherus flavomarginatus. The sequence goes on from NC_066617.1 coordinate 270,315,014, forward strand.
CACTGATGGCGAGTGGTGTCATCTCTGTCTTTTTGGGTACAATGTGTGACAGACAGTGATTCCACAGACAAGCTTATCCTTATTGTTAGAAATTTTTTCATAATATCTATCCTAAATCTATCTTGTGGCAAAGTAAGCAGATTGTTTCAGTTTTAATTCAGAGTGAACCAATTTTTTTTTCCTGGCTTTTACTACTTGGCCACCAAATTAAAAAAAAAAAAAAAAAATTATCCAGTCCAGGGGTCAGCAACCTCTGTCGCGAACCAGTTTGGAGTGGGAAAGTCGACCACTGGAATCGTGTTGATGCAAGTTTGCAGGGCCATTAATCGCACCCTGCTAAGAAGAACTGTGAGTCTGGGGAACGTGCAGGACATTGTGGATGGCTTTGCACAAACGGGTTTCCCTAACTGTGGAGGGGCGATAGATGGGATGCATATTCTTATTCTGGCACCACCTCACCGAGCATCCGAGTACGTTAATCGGAAGGGTATTTCTCTATGGTTCTCCAGGTGCTTGGGGATCACCAAGGGCATTTCATTGACATTAATGCAGGCTGGCCCGGAAAGGTGCATGACGCATGCATCTTTTGGAACACTGGCCTCTTCAGGAAGCTGCAGGCTGGGACTTTTTTCCCAGACCGGAAGATCACAGTAGGGGACGTCAGAATGCCCATTGTGATCCTTGGAGACCCCATTTACCCGTTAATGCCGTAGCTCATGAAACTGTACACAGGGAACCTTGACAGCAGCAAGGAACAGTTCAACTACAGGCTGAGCCAGTGCCGAATGACTGTGGAGTGTGCTTTTGGCCGTTTAAAGGGGTACTGGTGATCTCTGTATGGAAAGCTGGACTTGGGGGAAAGCAGCATCCCCACAGTTATATCCGCGTGCTGTACCCTACATAATATTTGTGAAGAGAAGGTTGAAAGACTCAGTCAGGCATGGACCTCCGAGGTCCAACGCCTGGAGGCTGAATTTGCACAGCCAGAGAGCAGGGCTACTAGAGAGGCCCAGCACAGGGCTGCAAGACGGCGGGGGGTGGGGGTGCGGTGGCGGTAGTGCTCCGCCTGCATGGCTACGAGCGCCTGGAAAGAGTCCACTTGGCACTCCAGGATGCTTATCAGCCACTCCATGCATTACTTCCTTTGCGCTGCGTTTTCCTTGCGGATCTTGCTTTCCCTCTCCCTCCACTCCTGCGCTTTTTGATTCTCGTGAGAGATTGGTGCATCACTTCTTGCAGCATGTCTTCTTTGCTTTTTCGCGGCCTCTTCTGGAGGTTTTGTAGTCTCTCAGCCGGTGATAACACGGACAGCCGAGATCTCAAGTTTGCAACTGTAAAGGCAAAATGCAACACTTAACAGAGGCAGCATTGTTTATACCAGACAGAGTAATTCCACCGCAGTTAAGGAGGGCACATTAACAATCTTCACAATAGCATAATTTTCCCATCCCAAAGAGAGTGTACATAATCCACGGGAGCCCCAAAATGGTGAGAAAGGAGTACTGATGGTTTCAGGGCTATACTGGGGTTTCTGTGCATTTTTGGGGAAAGCAAACAGATGCAGGGGGCACCTACACTGAACATTAGCCCAACATTTTCCACAGGACTTTATCCTGGAAGATATCTCGCTGCTGCGGATCACCTGGGAAGCACGGGAGGGTCTTCTATTGCAACAAGGATGCTGCCCTGGCCTCTATGCAGCTTTCCTGTGTGCAGCAACGGTCCCCCCACTCCTCGCGGCATAGTGGCGTGGACGCATTAGCCTGACTGGGACAAGGACCACAGTGGCTCTCCCAATAAACCTGCACAAGCACATTGCCCATGCTCTGAATGAGACTTTTGAAGAGATTACCAAGGCCAATTACCGCGATGTGATAGACCACATCAATGCGCTATTCCGCATCTAGGCATGCATGCATGCATGCAGCCTTACCCTCCCTCCTCTCCCAAAAAATGTCCATCCTGAAAATAAAAGCCGCTTACCGGGAACCCACTCCTCTGTTTGTTCTCCACCAAGTACCGGCTGCTGCGACTGGCTACCTTCCTCTTGACTTGAGAAGAGCGCCTGGCTGCATGCCTCCTGGGACTCCGGGGTGTCTCCCCTCACCCCAGTACCCTCACTCTCGCTTTCCTCCTCCTCCCCCCCCACTCTAAAGTGTCCATGGTGGTCCTCGGAGTGGAGGTGGGGTCACCCCCAAGTATCGCGTCCAACTCTTTGCAGAAATGGCAGGTGGTGGGGGCAACACCGGAGTACGGTTTCCCTCGCTGGCTTTGCAGTAGGCACTTCACAGATCCTTCACTGCATTGCAGCGCATCCCGGTCATGGCCCCTTTCCATCATGGCCCTTGATACCTACCCAAAGGTATCGTAATTCCTACGGGTGGAGCGCAGCTGGCACTGCACAGCTTCCTCCCCCCAAACGCTGATGAGGTCCAGCAACTCGCCATTGCTCTATGCTGGGGCTCGTCTGCCGCGTAGAGGCATGGACACCTGGAAAGATTCACTGATTGCACTCCACACCTGGCTGAGCAAACAGGAAGGGGATTTTTAAAATTCCCGGGGCATTTAAAGGGCGGGTCTGACAGTTGGTCACCTGAGGCCAGGGCAGTAGAGGTCAAACTGATGAGCAGAGTGGATAGAACAGGCATTCTGGGATACCTACGAATATTTCTGGAGGCCAATAACAGCGCTTTTGGTGGCCACACTGGCCGGGCAGCGCTGCATCAGCAGCACTATAGTCTTTATTCCCCTTGTCAAGGTGGAATACAACCAGCGCAGTAGCCAGGGAGATACAGAGCTGTATGTGCCTTGCAAATGTGGACAGCAATTCAGTTGCAGCGCTGTAAAGCCACCACCAGCGCTGCAACTCTCCAGTGTAGCCAAGCCCTAACATCCCATCACAGACCATTGGGCATATTTACCTGCTAATAATCAAAGATGAATTAATTGCCAAAATTAGGCTATCCCATCATACCATCCCCTTCTACTTGCTCTTTACAGCTTCAATAACTAGCATTATTATTTCTATAAGTATTCTTGGATTATATTTTACCCAAAACTACAGATCCTCCAAGATCAGATCGGGGTCAATAGTCAATTTGGTTAGTAAATTGGGTCCCTATGTAAGTCTCCGCACATTAGCTGAATATAAGAAATACTGCGCTTTCCTTGTGTTACTCTGTAGCAGAGTATCGCTACCTGGTATGGCTCCATTCTTTCCATATAGGGCTAGTAGACATTCAGCTAAATGAAACCGTGCATCTAATAATAGGTACCATAAGACTGACTGTGATAGAGTTCTTGGTAGGCTGGGTGGCCTAGTGGTTACTGCACACACACACCCACACACACACACTAATGGGGGAAGTGGCAGGGGAGCCTGGGCCTGCCCACTCCACCAGGCTTTGACCCAGGGCCCTAGGAGGCTCAACAGCCCAAGGTGGCCCTCTGAGTTACCCTCCCTAGATCACTTCTCACTACTGCTTTCCTCCCTCAGCTTCTGGACCAGATAAGAAAAAGAAACTCAACTGTCAGTCCCAACTGGTCTCAACATATAGTCCTATTCCCTCATGGAGACTTCAACACCTTTGTCAAGAACCTTTCAGGTAGGTCTGTCTTCGTCCCCAGTCTCCCCCCTTCTGAGCTGGGTTGCACCTTTTTCAACCCTATCTCCCATTGGAGTGTGTTCTGCAGAGCAGAAAGGGTGGGGCCACTTGGGCCCAGTACTTTTCCTTTAATCCCTTCTGGCCCAGTGTGGGGTTTGTATAACCATCACACTGACCAGTCTGCCCTGGATGCCAACTACAGCTCTCCTGACATCAGGTGAAAGTCTGCTTCTTAAGGTGCAAGACATGCCATATCTACCTCATTTAAAGATATGTTTAATCCACTGAGCCCTAATCTCAACTCGAGACACGCAATTTGGAAAAGTCTCCTAAGCAATCTCAGTATTTCCTCCAGCTGGCCTGTTAGGTGACAAGAACAAGCTTCAAATATAGCCATGCCTATCACATGACAGATCCAAAAGCCCAACTCCCTGGTTTTGAGCTTCTGTGCCACATTTGGGTAAAGCTCAGATCACCTCAAATGTGGAGTGATCAGATGTACAGCTAATGACTGTAAGTTGGGCCTTTGTAATTCCCCCCATTGTTGCTACGATCAGTTAGAAGATGTAGGCCACATACTTGTAGGCTACACCTCTCAGCAAAGGCTGTCTAGTTACCTCACGGACTTTCATAGTGCCCTTCCCTCACTGACTTGAAAAAAAGGGCAAACCCCGGCCACTGGGAGCTGCGGGGGGCTGTGCCTGTGGATGGTCAATTTCAGCAAAATATCTTGCAGCCGCAATCAGATTACCCTGATGGGCTGCATGCACCCATGGGCCACAGGTTGCCCACCACTGATCTATGTAGATGCAGTAGCAGTTAGACAAAATATCTATCTAGGCGCTTTAGTCATTGACTTCTGAAAATTTTTGCCATCAAAATGTACTGTATTAAGTTTGTAGCACAGTGTTCACAGCTATTTGCAGAGGTAACAGTAGATCAAATTCTTTATAATGCACCGTTCTTTCAAAAAAATAAGCCTTCTGACACTTTAACCAGAAACAATATTCTAAAAGTTTTCACAAAAACTGTTTATTAGTAAAAATCTATTGCAGAAAGCATGAATGTTATTTTATTCAGTTTATTTTGCCAGTTCTTGAAGATTAACAGTTAGAAAGCAACTTATGCACAGATAAGACAGATCCTGTAAATGGCCAAGATACATCACATAATGGGATAAGAGTTTGCAGCACACAATATTTTCCACTTAGTAAACTAGCAGATCACAAACACCATATTTCAATACAGTGCCTAAAAAACTTTGTAACTTTGTAGAAAACATCCAGTCCTATAACTAAATAGTGGTTATCATCCAATTACTTATGCCCACATGCACATTTTAGGAAGCAAGCACATACATCTTAAGCTGCATTTGGTGTTCTAAGAGATGGACTCTGTAGAAAACCCACCCATTGTTATAATGTGTAAGTTCTCCTATGCCCTAAACAAAAACAAAAATATCAAGTATCCATTAATTATAAGGAGGCACTGCCTTTGTTGAATTCTAAGTTGAAATTCCATCTGCTTCTGCGTGTAATGAATTAATACACAGGGCAACAGGAGCTCTCATTTCAAAGGCATATGATCTGCTTTAACTGTAAAGAAATGGAAATTTCTTTGTAATACAAATTTCAGGCCCAATCCTATGCCATTGAAGTCAATGAGAATTTGTCATTAATTTAAATGGTTTAAGAGACGGAGCAGGCTGATAATCATAGTTTCAAAGTTACTGTACAAAAACTCATATCAATTATGCCAAAACACTATTAGTTAACAAGTGTATTAGATAGAGAATGGGCAGATGGAGAGCTTATTGTAATCAAGGCAAGCTTGTTTGTGTCATCCCAATCAATAACTGAAAAGAGAGCCAGCCAATGTGAGCAGTAATAGTATTACCAATATCAAACAAGGAAATATTCTGCTGATTTGTTCGCAAATCATTTACACACACAAAATGCAATTTTCCAAGTAATTAGGAAAAAAAATATTCATTTTATACTATAAACCAAATATGACTTGAAGAAGATGGCAGGGAAGAGGAAAACAACATTTCAGAAGCAATAGAAAGGCTTATGGAGAGCCTAGGGGAAAAAAACTATTGTGGTTAAACAGCATGTCAAAAAATAATGAATTTTAAAAATCAGATTTCCACAAATCCACTCATCTATGGTACCACACACCTCATTAAATGTACCAGAACTGGTGTTGAAAATCACCTCATGGGAAAAGTTACATGACCCATGTTAAAGAAAGATATTTTACCTATCTCAACCATCATAATCTGTAATCACATACATAGAGTTAAATCATTTAAAAGCATCAGGCTGCCCTATGATACGTAGCGACAAATGATCCTAAACTAATGTATCATTTCTATTTAATCAAGAGGTTTCACAGGAATTGCACAGGTTGAAGAATTTGACTGACACCACATTTCAAGAGAATATTTGAATTTTAAAACAAGTGTATATTTTGTAAATAAAAAGTAAATGAAATATATTTAGATTCTGTCACACTGGAGGAGAAAAGTGTCCTGTATGCACAAGGTCAACAAGAAAACCAAACATATAAAGCATTCTGAAGTTAAGGCACAGGGTGTCAGCAAATATCAAATTATATAAACAGAAGACTAAAGTGTGCATTTTCTTCATAAACCATGCCACTCTTTCCAACTATACAGATTATCTATTTAATAGACTAAGTTTTCCAGACAGCCTCTAAAAACATACCTGAAAATTTTGAAGTTCGATTAATTAATACATGAAAAAAAAAGGATTTGCAAGTGCTAGTCAAAGTAACTGTGTACCCAATCTACCCACAGAAACGTGAGATTTTGGAAGATATTGAACAAAATGTATAAATGGCATTCATTACTATATATCCTAGTCAATCTTTAAAGCACTGAACCCTGATACTGTACTGGTATTTGCCAATTTATTGCAACATCTTCTAGAGAAAATACTAATACCATTTTTCTACTGAATTATTAGGACTTTTTAAGCATATAATCAACGAAAACAACTCTAACTGCCTAAAACTGGTAGAAATGGGTGACTGAAATATATATTCATAGACTCTAAGACTGGAAGGGGCCTCAAGGGGTCACTGAGTCCAGTCCCCTGCCCTCATGGCAGGACCAAATACTGTCTAGACCATCCCTGATAGACATTTATCTAACCTACTCTTAAATATCTCCAGAGATGGAGATTCCATAACCTCCCTAGGCAATTTATTCCAGTGTTTAACTACCCTGACAGTTAGGAACTTTTTCCTAATGTCCAACTTAAATCTCCCTTGCTGCAGTTTAAGCCCATTGCTTATTGTTCTATCATTAGAGGCTAAAGTGAACAAGTTCTCTCCCTCCTCCTGATGACACCCTTTTAGATACCTGAAAACTGCTATCATGTCCCCTCTCAGTCTTCTCTTTTCCAGACTAAATAAATCCAATTCTTTCAGCCTTCCTTCATAGGTCATGTTCTCAAGACCTTTAATCATTCTTGTTGCTCTTCTCTGGACCCTCTCCAATTCCTCCACATCTTTCTTGAAATGCAGTGCCCAGAACTGGACACAATACTCCAGTTGAGCCTAACCAGCGCAGAGTGGAGCGGAAGAATGACTTCTTGTGTCTTGCTCACAACACACCTGTTAATGCATCCCAGAATCACGTTTGCTTTTTTGCAACAATATCACACTGTTGACTAATATTTTGCTTGTGGTCCACTATGACCCCTAGATCCCTTTCTGCCATACTCCTTCCTAGACAGAGTCTTCCCATTCTGTATGTGTGAAACTGATTGTTACTTCCTAAGTGAAGCACTTTGCATTTGTCTTTATTAAACTTCATCCGGTTTACCTCAGACCATTTCTCCAATTTGTCCAGATCATTTTGAATTATGACTCTGTCCTCCAAAGCAGTTGCAATCCCTCCCAGTTTGGTATCATCTGCAAACTGAGGTCCCTTTCAACCCTGATAGTCTATGATCCTAGGATTCTAAAAAGAGTTTTACAATTCTAATATACTTTTGACTACTTATTTAAAAGCAAACATTTTACTTTTTGTATTTCATCCCTATGGAAACAAAAAGACTACTAAGTTTCGCTTTCTGGATCTTATGCACTGGCACAGCGCTGCAATGTCTGTGTTGCAAATACAGCAGGTGAATGTTTAAACTCAAACAAAACACTGCTTTCTTTTTTCCTTCATTTATTCTGTAAGTTAAACATGTAACCTCATAAAAAGTTTGTTTTGTATGTACTGAGGGGCAAGGGGAAGAATTACAAAATCTATATCTTGAGCCTACACCACCTGACACTATCCTTTGAAACAAACAGTAGCCAAAATAAAAAGTTTGTTCTTATTTTAAGGTGCGCTGTCAGTATTTTGATCAGAACTACTCGTGTGTCAGAGAGCAGGTTTACCATGCTACTTTCTTTGTTCAGCATGTTAATAAAGGTAGCCCAAACACATGGCTTATTACATCCAAATAAGCCTAATGATGTCTATTCAATACATAACTGCACTCAAAAACAAAACAATGTAAAACTTTAGAGCCTATAAGTCCACTCAGTCCTACTTCTTGTTCAGCCAATAAAGTTTGTTTACATTTACGGGAGATACTGCTTCCGCTTCTTATTTCCAATGTCACTTGAACGTGAGAATAGGCGTTTACATGGCACTTTTGTAGCAGGCACCGCAAAGTATTTATGTGCCAGATATGCTACACATTTGTATGCCTCGCCATGCTTCAACCATCATTCCAGAGGACATGTTTCCACATTGATGACGGTCATTACAAAAAAAAAAAAAGTGTATTAATAGAATGTGTGACTGAACTCCGTGGGGGAGACTTGTATGTCTCCTGCTCTGTGTTACTCTCATTCCACCACATATTTCATGTTATAGCAGTCTCAGGTAATGATTAGCACATCTTGTTCATTTCAAGAACACTCACTGCGGATGTGACAAAATGCAAAGAAGGTACCAACGTGAGATTTCTAAAGATAGTTACAGCACTCAATCCAAGGTTTAAGAATGTGAAGTGCCTTCCAAAATCTGAGAGAGACAACGTGTGAAACATGCTTTCAGAAGTCTTAAAAGAGCAACACTCCAATGCGCAAACTACAGAACCCAAATGACCCAAAAAAAAAAAAAATCTACGTTCTGCTCGTGGCATCTGACTCGGATGATGAAAATGAACATGTGTTGGTCCACACTGCTTTGGATCGTTGTCAAGCAGAACCCATCATCAGCATGGACATATGTCCTCTGGAACGGTAGTTGAAGCATAAAGGGACATATGGCTCTTTAGCGCATCTGGCATGTAAAAATATCTTGCGACACCACCTACAACGGTGCCATGTGAACGCCTGCTCTCACTTTCAGGTGATGATGTAAGCAAGAAGTGGGCAGCATTATCTCACGCAAATGTAAACAAACTTGACTGGCTGAACAAGAAGTAAGACTGAGCGGACCTGTAGGCTCTAAAGTTTTATATTGTTTTATTTGTGAGAGCAGTTATTTTTTGTACATAATTCTACATTTGTAAGTTCAACTTTCATGACAAAGATTACACTACAGTACTTGTATTAGGTGAACTGAAAAATACTATTTCTTTTGTTTTTTACAGTGCAAATATTTGTAAATCAAATATAAAGTGAGCACTGTACACTTTGTATTCTGTGTTGTAATTGAAATCTATATATTTGAAAGTGTAGAAAACATCGACAAATATTTAAATAAAATGGTATTCTATTGTTTTACAGTATGATTAATTGTGATTAATTTTTTTAATCACTTGACAGCCATAGTTCATATCCAACATTTCCCAAAATATAACAAATTTCAACCCATTATATTTCAAGCTTAAATAATGTATTTTGGAGAACAATTTAAAGAAGATAAGGGTGAAAGCAAGTAACTGGTGTGTCAGTTTTCCTTCCTTTCATTGTTAGGCTTTGAGAAAAATCTGCATATAGTGTCTCACTAGGACTGTGCCAGTATGATAGCACCCTCATCACCACATATCACAAATTTGTCAAGATTGAGTCAAAGCAACACAGAGTCCTTCAAACAAAATTCAATCCCCCCACTTATTTACACAGTGCCATTAAGTGTACATGGCGTGCTGTAAACACAAGGGAAATTTTCTACTCCCTACCACCAAAGCTTACACTTTAAAGATGAGAATTCTGCAGTTAGCTCTGTGGAGGCATGGGTCCACCTGCACTGAGTTTGTTGTAGGCACAGGCTTCAGATTCTTATTACACAGGATGACACAAAAAATGAGAATAGTTTGAGGTAATAGGAAAGAAAAAGCTTATAGTAGTTTAATGTGATTAGTTATTTCTATACATCTCGTTTCTTCAGTTATTTTGCTAAAGGATCTTTAATTTAATTCCACCAAGAATCTGAATATAGCCTTTAAAGGTTAAAAAAAATAGTACTGGCTTCGGTGTCATTTTCTTAGCCATGTTGTACAGTAATTACTAGAAGAGCACTAAAAAAACAGAAAAAAGTTTTTAATGAAAATGTCAGAATACTGCACAAGTGAAGATCTGTATCTCATCATCAAAATGGAACCAAGATCTTCATCCAGGTCTACTACTGTAGATTACATACCAAAAAGTCCTGTAAAAACCATATGCAAAGTCAAGCACTCAAAAATTAAGACAATGCTAAATTTAAGATTGCATGTGCAATCTTAATCCTTCCTGTTGATGTATCTATAACATGCACTGAATGGAACAGTATTCCTGTGCAAAAAATAGTATGTGATCATATAATTAAAGACTACCATATTACATATACACCAGGGAGCAGAATTAAGGTTGCACTGCAACTGTAAATCCAGCATTTCCTAATTTTCAAGCATTTAACTTTGTAATCTAAATAATGTTCTTTTAACAGATTTTTCATAGCAATTTCCTAGTTTTGTTTAGTTTAATCAAAAAAGGTAAAATCAGACACCATTGTGTGCAACTAGCACTACTCCATCATGCATCATCATCAGGGTTTGAACCCTAAACCGCAGACTTGTGCCACTTGAGCTTCAGGACTAACAAACTAGTATTATCTGGTAACAGGAGAAGGCTGGCAATCCGAGAAAGGGAACGGATTGGCTGCTGGAGCCAGGTGCTGAGTCTAGAGGGTGGCTAAAGTAGCCCAGCCCGACACCTGTTCTCTCCCCCATCCATCAGGAGCTGGGTGCCTCATGCAGTGCCCCCAGAGAGGAATGGGCCCCTGGGACAACATGCAAGGTTAAAGGGGTGCTCTGAGTATGGGCCTGGCCCAACTCTTTCCATCTGCACAGCTACAGCTGATCTGGTAACTCCTAGGCATTCCTAGTGCAGTGTTTAGGATGGTGGTGGTGGCGGTGCTGCTGTGTGGTCCTGACTCATTAGACTGGTTTTGATCAGTTATTACTTTGGCATGCTGCCAAAATTTTCCTGACAAATGTTAGCAAGGAAAGAGAAATGGTTATTTTAAAAAAATGAATAACTGATCCATGGGTCAAAAAGAAATCTCTCCCTAGCCACAGAGCTTTCCCCTGGCCCAATTTCAAGGCTTGTTGCAAACAATGCAGATGTCAGAGCTTCTCAAAGAGATCAGAAGAACACTTTCCATTTCATACTGGAAGTGTTACGTGACCTAAACATAAGGGGGGTCACAACCACTCCTTCTGCAACACACAGACAGATTTCAAGGGCATAAATAGTTGGGCACCTAACTCTCATTGACTTTTACTGAAATTAGACACCTAGCTGTCATTTGTGCCTTTGAAAAATCTTTTTCATGACATACAGTAAAATATACTCAAAATCCATTTTTATTAGGAAATGAAATTTGACAACTGCATCTCTCTAGATTTCTGTCAATAGAGAATGTTATTCAATTATTTCACCAGCAAAACTCAAGTTGATTACTTGTAGTTTATGCTTATAATTGCATTTACAAGTAATGACCTATTTGTGCATTGAATTAAGTAGCCTCAGTTAATAAATCATTCTCTCTACATAAGACATTAACAGAGTTATAGCCTGGAAATCTCAAACCCGTGAAACAACATTAGAATGTAAAATAGGGTTCTCAGGTACCCAACACACTTGACAATGTACATCTTATCAGTTTATTAAGATAGAATTTAAGTATCCAGTGTACATCAAACTTCAGTGTTATTTACCTCACTGTTTTATTTAAAATTACAATATCATAATAAAAAATAAAAAATAAAAGTCTTAATATCTGAGACATGGACCTTAAATTTTGATTCTGAAATCCACAATAGAGCCTCAATTCAATATAGAAAAAAAAAATGGTCTACTACATTTCTAAGTCATCAGAGGAAAATGGAATGGATAAACTTAGGGCTGGTCCACACTACAGGGGGAAATCGATCTTAGATACGCAACTTCAGCTACGTGAATAACGTAGCTGAAGTCGAATATCTAAGATCGGATTACTCACCCGTCCTCACCGCGCGGGATCGATGTTCGCGGCTCTCCCTGTCGATTCCGCAACTCCGTTGGGGTTGATGGAGTTCCGGAATCGATATAAGCGCGCTCGGGGATCGATATATCACGTCTAGATGAGACGCGATATATCGATCCCCGAGCAATCGATTTTAATCCGCCGATATGGCGGGTAGTCTGGACGTAGCCCTAGAGAGGTGACTGAGTGGACTGCAAGAAACAGGCTTTGATAGGACCCTTTCAAACATCACCTCAGATTTTCAGATGCAAGTAAATTTCACTTTTCAAAAGATACTTTGTCAAAACTCACAGGATTTTTTTAAAATCCCAACTGTGCATATGCTCTTGCGTTTCATTTATTTGCTACAGGGAATAAGAGAACCCAAGCAGGGTAAAAAGGGAAAATAACTTGGCAAACAGATTATTTGATCAGTACATTAAAACCATTGCAGATTACGTCCCTTTACTAGAACTGTTTATCACTGTGTGTTTTTCCATGAATCGTTTTAGCAATAATGACCAAAAAGACATGCTTTTGTTCAAATCACACACAATAGGATTACATGTGATCTGACCTTCCACGTGTTAATTAAAGACAAAGCTCCGCTTTCAGCTCATTATTGCTCTTATAGACAGAACAGTGAGTTTATAATGTTTAGTATATTGCCTTTTTACCTTTGTGGAACTGTGTGGAACAGCTTCTGATGCATGCATATACATCAGGGCATAAATGTATTTTATCATTACTTTAAAGTATGGAGAGCAACCAATGAGAGGGAAAAAAGAAAAAACTCAAAATAAAAAAACCCCAACCTATGCTATTGTATATTAATTACGGCTGTCAAGCGACTAAAAAGATTAATCGTGATTAATTGTGAGATTAAAAAAATTAATCCATTGCCATTTTAATCACACTGTTAAACAACAGAATACCATTTAAATATTTTTGATGTTTTCTGTATTTTCAAATATATTGATTTCAATTATAACAGAATACAAAGTGTACACTGTTCACTATAAATTACAAATATTTGCACTTCAAAAAAACAAAAGAAACAGTACTTCAATTTACCTTGTACAAGTACTGTTGTGAAAGTACTTTATTATGAAAGTTGAACTTACAAATGTAGAATTTTTATTTATTTTTTAACATAAGGTACTTCAAAAATAAAATAATGTAAAACTTTAGAGCCTGCAAATCCACTCAGTCCTTGCTGTAGATATGGAAAGATTTTACCTCAGGATTTTAGCATTCAGTAGGGGAGTGAATTGTGCAAGAGGCTTTTCTTTCCCCTGCTGCTGCTGGATTAGCCTTTATTATGTATGCGTCTCGTTTAGAAGAGCCTTGGCTTATTGAAGGGATAAGATTTTTTTCATCTCAGAAAGTCAGTATTCTAGAAATGGGAGGGGTGTTGTGCAGGAGAAGGGTGAATTCTTGATGCTGCTCCTGTTTGGCTGGGTTTCTGAGGTCACCAGGCTCACCTCCTGTCCAAAGAGGAAGACAGTTTCATCTTAGGGTACGTCTACACTACGGGATAAATTCGATTTGACATAAACTGGTTTTATGAAACAGATAGTATAAAGTCGATTGCGCGTGGCAACATTAGGTATATTAATTCGGCGGTGTGCGTCCATGGTCCGAGGCTAGCGTCGATTTCTGGAGCGTTGCACTGTGGGTAGCTATCTCGTAGCTATCCCATAGTTCCCGCAGTCTCCCCCGCCCCTTGGAATTCTGGTTTGAGAGCCCAGTGCCTGATGGGCAAAAATCATTGTCGCGGGTGGTTCTGGGTACAGCCTCACCCTTCCCTAAGTGAAAGCAGCAGACAACCGTTTCGCGCCTTTTTTCCTGGGTGAACTGTGCAGACGCCATAGCACTGCAAGTATGGACCCCGCTCAGATCAACACCGCGAACGTGAACATTGTAAACACCTCACGCATTCTCGTGCAGTCTATGGTGAACCATGAACTGCAAAGCCAGGCAAGGAGGAGGCGGCGCTGGCTACGGCAGCGTGGCGACGAGAGTGATGAGGACATGGAAATTGAATTCTCCTTAACCACGGGCCCCTGCGCTTTGGAGATCCTGCTGGTAATGGGGCAGGTTCTACCCATTGAACGCCGATTTTGGGCCCAAGAAACAAGCACAGACTGGTGGGACCACATAGTTTTGCTGGTGTGGGACGATTCGCACTGGCTGCAAAACTTTCGCATGCGTAAGAGCACTTTCATGGAACTTTGTGACTTGCTTTCCCCTGCCCTGAAGTGCCAGAATCCCAAGATGAGAGCAGCCCTCACAGTGGAGAAGCGAGTGGCAATAGCCCTCTGGAAGCTTGCAACGCCAGACAGCTACCGGTCAGTCGGGAATCAATTTGGAGTGGGAAAATCTACTGTGGGGGCTGCTGCGATGCAAGTAGCCAGAGCAATCACTAAGCTGTTGCTACAAAAGGTTGTGACTCTAGGAAACGTGCAGGCCATAGTGGATGGCTTTGCTGCAATGGGATTCCCTAACTCTGGGGGGGCGATAGATGGAACCCATATCCCTATCTTGGCACCGGCGCACCAGGCCACCCAGTACGTAAACCGCAAGGGGTACTTTTCAATGGTGCTGCAAGCAATGGTGGATCACAAGGGACGTTTCACCAACATACACATGGGATGGCCAGAAAGGGTTCATGATGCTCGCGTCTTCAGAAGCACTGCTCTGTTTAAAATGCTGCAGCAAGGAATTTACTTCCCAGACCAGAAAATAACAGTTGGGGATGTTGAAATGCCTGTAGTTATCCTGGGGGACCCAGCCTACCCCTTGATGCCAGGGCTCATGAAGCCATACATAGGCAGCCTGGACAGTGGTCAAGAGCTGTTCAACTACAGGCTGAGCAAGTGCAGAATGGTGGTAGAATGTGCATTTGGCCATTTAAAGGCACGCTGGTGCACATTACTGACTCGCTCAGACCTCAGCCAAACCAATGTCCCCTTTGTTATTGCTGCTTGCTGTGTGCTCCACAATCTCTGTGAGAGTAAGAGGGAAACCTTTATGGCGGGGTGGGAGGCTGAGGCAAATCACCTGGCCGCTGATTACACGCAGCCAGACACCAGGGCAATTAGAAGAGAACACCGGGAAGCAGTGCGCATCAGAGAAGCTTTGAAAACAAGTTTCATCACGGGCCAGGGTACAGTGTGACTGCTGTGTTTGTTTCCCCTTGATGAACTCCACCCTCTTGATTGACTCATTCCCTGTAAGCAACCCACTCTCCCCCTTCAATTACAGCTTGCTTAAGAAAATAAAGTCACTATCGTTTAAAAATCATGTATTATTTATTAAAAAGCTCATTATAAAAAGAGGGAGAGAACTGGCAAGGTAGCCCGGGTGAGGTTTGGGAGGAGGATAGGAGGGAAGGAAAAGGCCACTAAAACCATTTCAATGTAATGACAGTCTTTTGGCTGGGCTGTCCACAGGGGTGGAGTGGGCGGGTGCACAAAGCCTTCCCCCACGCGTTCTTACACGTCTGGGTGAGGAAGATATGGAACATGGTGAGTACTGAGGGTGGTGACACAGGGGCTGAAGCGGCACTCTGTGACCTCGCTGCTCTTCCTGAAGCTCCACCAGACGTCGGAGGATGTCAGTTTTGATCACGCAGCAGCCCCAGCGTTTCATTCCGCCACTGCTGATCTTCCTGCCTACACCTCTGATCTTCCTGCAGCCACCTCTCATCTCAAGCGTCTCTCCTGTCCTCACGTTCACTGGCATCTTTCCTGTAATTTGATACCACGTCTTTCCATTGATTCAGATGAGCTCTTTCATTGCGGGTCACTTCCATGATTTCAGAGAACATTTCGTCTCGCGTCGTCTTCTTCCTCCACCTTATCTGAGATAGCCTCCAGCATAGAGTAGAGAGGCTTGAAAAATGTGCAGCTGCATGACGGAGGGAAAAAAGGGAGAGAAGTATTTAAAAAGATACATTTCACAGAACAATGGTTATACTCTTTTACAGTGAACAACACTATTCACCTTACACAGCACATGTGATTTCACTACAAGGTCACATTTTGCATCTTAACTTTGAGTGCCTGGGCTCTGGTGTTACAGATCTCACAGACGCAGGTCCAGGCATCAGAATTCAGCTTGCATGCGGCCATGGTAAGTCACTGTCTTTCAGCTTCAGCATCCTTCACTTCCATTCACAGAAGCCACCCCCACCCACCCTCCAATTCTCTAGGATGATCGCTTTACCCCCTCCCCCCACCGCATGGCTGGTATCATGGAAGATCACTGCTAATCACCTCCCTCCCCGCCACCACGTGGCTGGTAGCTGGGAAGATTCCTCCTAGCCAAACGCGAGAAAGCTCAGCGCTATCCTTCCTCCCCCTCCCCCTGCTTGGCTACATGCAAGGAAGGATTTCTTGTAAGCAACAGGCAAACACCCCTGTAGGAAAAAGGCCATCTCTGTCCCCTTAATTAAATTCCTGACTTTCAACCAGGTTACCATGAACGATATCACTCTGCTGAGGATAACAGAGCAAGATAAAGAACGGATGTTTCTTGAATGCCTGCAATCACCGGGACCATACGCAGCTATGCTTTGTCATGCAATGATACCCAATTACTTGCTACATGCATGGCGTGGTAAAGTGTCCTACCATGGTGGACAGAACAAGGCTGCCTTGCCCAGAAACCTTCTCCAAAGGCTTTTGGAGTACCTCCAGGAGCGCGTCATGGAGATGTACCTGGAGGATTTCCGCTCCATCCCCAGACATGTTAACAAACTTTTCCAGTAACTTTACTGCCCGCGAATGCATCCCAAGCCCTCAGGGCAAATCAATCATTAAAAAAAGCTTGCTTTTAAACCATGTTTTATATTTACAAAGGTACACTCACCAAAGGTACACTCACCAGAGGTCGCTTCCATGGCTTCACTGTCTGGGCTAGTGGCTTGGGAGGGCTGGGACGGTAATTCCATCTCGGTCAGAAAAAGCTCCTGGCTGTTGGGGCTAACAGAGTGCTATGTGCTCTCTTCAAGCTTGTCCTCCTCTTCCTCCTCCTCACCTTCCCCGTCGGCATAATCCTCAGGCATGCCTGAGATTACAACCCCCACCACGGAATCCAAGGATGGGGGGGTGGGGTAGTGGTGGCACAGCCCCCTAAAATTGCATGCAGCTCAGCGTAGAAGTGGCATGTTTTCGGCCCTGCCCCAGACCTTCCGTTTGCCTCTTTGGTTTTCTGGTAGGCTTGTCTGAGCTCCTTCACTTTCACTCTGCACTGCACTGAGTCCCTGGTGTGGCCTCTCTCCTTCATGGTCTTGGAAATTTCTTCAAAAGTTTTTTCATTTCATCTTTTTGAACGGAGTTCTGTTAGCACTGAATCCTCTCCCCATATAGCGATCAGACCCAGTACCTCCCGTGCGATCCATGCTGGAGCTCTTTTTCTATTCTCAGGAGACTGCATTGTTACCTGTGCTGATGAGCTCTGCGTGGTCACCTGTGCTGATCACAGCTCCACGCTGGCCAAACAGGAAATGAAATTCAAAAGTTCGCGGGGCTTTTTCCTGTCTACCTGGCCAGTGCATCAGAGTTCAGATAGCTGTCCAGAGCGGTCAGTGGTGCACTGTGGGATACGGGCCGGAGGCCAATACCATCGATTTGCGGCACATTAACCCTAATCCGATATAATACTGATTTTAGCGCTACTCCTCTCGTTGAGGAGTGCAGAAACCGATTTAAAGAGCCCTTTACATCGATTTAAAGGGCATCGTAGTGTGGACGGGTGCAGCGTTAAATCGGTTTAACGCTGCTAAAATCGGTATAAACACGTAGTGTAGACCAGGCCTTAGAAATCAGCATTCAGTGTTCAGGCTGATTCAGCGTTCAGTCATTGCTTCAGTCTAGCAAGCAATGACTTGTGCAGGAGGAGAGTCCAGGAGCACAGGGGTGACTACGAGGATGGGTTGGGGGGAGCAAGCAATGTTTTGTGCAGGAGAAAGAGGAGGGAAGTGTCTTGCTGCTGCTAGGAGGGTGGTTTCTGGTACTGGGCTTGCCTCCTTTTACTGAGCTAGGTGGGCTCCCTTCAGTTGAGTGAGCCCTTGTTTGCAAGGGAGGGTGGATTTTACCTCAGGGACTCAGCATGTGGCAGGAGAGGAGAGGCTGGTGGAGAGAGGCTGAGCTCGCCAGGTCCCTGTTCTCTATGGGGGACCCCCGAGAGTGAGGAGTTGTATGGGAGCAATGGGGCATGGTGGGGTCAGGATCCCTCTCTCTCCACTGGAGCCAGAATGGAAGCCACTTCCTTTTCTCTCCTCTTCCCACCCTCTGGAGGCATCTTGGGTTACTGTGTCTGTTCTGACACTGTTGGGTCCCTCTGCAGCCAATGCCTCCCTTCCCACATAGAGATATCTGATTAACGTGTTAATTTTGTTTTCAGTTAATCGCAGGCATTAACTGCGATTGACAGCCCTAGTATTAATCCTTGACAGTTGTGCTAGATTGGAATGAAGAGAAATGTATGAGCCTTCAGTTTCCACCCTAAATACATAGATGAGAAATACCAATAATGCTCAGTTAAGAAAAACAAGGAATCATTACATTAAGGAGTCCTCCGAGAGCAAGATTCTGCACCCAATGGGAGCAGGATTGGGCCTTCAGTGCAACTTTTATGTAGAGCATTTAAAAGTAAAAATTAATTAAAAGCATTATAAATTGTATTCTGGTTTTATATAGCTACAGAGTGAGCAAATTTGTGAAATTAACAAATTTAAAAAATATTTTAAATTTATCTCACCAGCCAGATCTGAATATGCTTCTAGATACAAATGAGTATCTGCAGATATTTTGAGGAGGGAAATCCCCTTTGCTTCATTCTACTTAGTTCTGCCAAAAGAGAGTGTTCCAGATTGTCACCCAGAGTGTAATTCACACCACCAAATAACCACCAGATTACTAGGAAATGTGCCCAGTTTGGGATAATGACTATCAAATTTCAAAGTTTGGCAGTAAAATATACACATAATAGTTATACAACATGAGCAAATACTTTTGTTTCTTTTTTTGTTTTTAAGGCAACTGCCAACTAAAACTAGCTATCATGCTAGAGTAATCCAGTGGGAACAGAATTCACTGACAATTAAAAACAAAATGAGTAAAAGGAGTCATTTTGAGCTCTGGCCAACATACTGTTCTTCATACAGTCAGAGCAATTAGAATGGAAAGACTGCTAGCGGTACAAAGTTAAAATTTAAGATGTTTTACCAGATTTGGGGGGCAAACCAGGAAGGTACCAAGTAGTCACAACTCCTTCCAACTTCAGTGGAAGGAAAGGATACTCAGCAACTTTCAGGATGCATTTAGCATCATGCAGAATCTGGACTCTTGTTTATTTGCTTTTTGCAACATGGTGATTAAAGATAGCAAAGGTTCTGTATTCCACTTACAAGTAAAGTTTTCTTACTGGGGTGATGGCATACATTAAAGCTGGATATCCAGGGCAACTAAGGGTATGTCTACATCTGCAATTTTGCAGCGCTGGTTGTTACAGCTGTATTAGTACAGCTGTATAGGGCCAGCGCTGCAGAGTGGCCACACTTACAGCAACCAGCGCTGCAAGTGGTGTTAGATGTGGCCACACTGCAGCGCTGTTGGGCGGCTTCAAGGGGGGTTTCGGGGAACGCAGAGAGCAAACCGCAAGAAGGAAAACCTGCTTGCCGGGAGTTCGGGGGAATCGGAGCGAGAGCAAACCGGGGAAGGAGGACCTGCTTGCTCGGGGGTTCGGGGAACGCGGAGAAGCAAACCGCAGGGAAGGAGACCTGCTTGCTCGGGGGTTCGGGGAACGCGAGAGCAAACCGCAGGGAAGGAGATCTGCTTCCTCGGGGGTTCAGGGAACGCGAGAGCAAACCGGGGAAGGAGACATGCTTCCCCGCGGTTTGCTCTCGCGTTCCCCGAACCCCCCTGCAAACAGCAGGGAAAGAAAACCTGCTTGCTCGGGGGTTCGGGGAACGCGAGAGCAAACCGGGGAAGGAGACCTGCTTGATTACCAGAGAGGCTTCCTCAGGTATGCTGGGATACCTGCTTATTCCACGGAGGTCAAGAAAAGCGCTGGTAAGTGTCTACACTTGATTACCAGCGCTGGATCACCAGCGCTGGATCCTCTACACCCGAGACAAAAACGGGAGTACGGCCAGCGCTGCAAACAGGGAGTTTGCAGCGCTGGTGATGCCCTGCAGATGTGTACACCTCCTAAGTTGCAGCACTGTAACCCCCTCACCAGTGCTGCAACTTTGTGATGTAGACAAGCCCTAAGCCCTGCCTTCCCCTCCTCCACTTTACAGCTGGAATCCTGAACAAAATGAGCACAGACCAGGTAAGACAAGGGAAACCAAGGACTATTTACCAATATCCTCTGTAAAATCACAACTCTCTTCTCCATTTTTGTATTTTCTTTACACCTGTGCTTCAAACATTCATAATAGGGTACAAATACTCTTAATTACTTATTTAAATGATAACAAATATTCCTTACTACTTGTAATATGTGAGCTTTAAATAAGTCACACTTTTCAATTAACATGTAATCAAGTTACATGGGGGAGATGTGATAGTTCTCAGGGTACCCAGGACTGAGAGTCACTTTGTTACTTCTTGCCCTCCAGCAAGAGGGAGTCTTGCCTGTGGTAGCTGGGTGGTAGGTCCCTAACAGCACCAGCCAGTGAGTCTCTCAAGCACTCTCCTCTGGGCTATGCCAGCCTGCTTTTGCCTTGCAGATTAACAATAGATGCACCACACACCCCAAAGTCCCTTGAAGTGTTCTCCTGTGATATGCAGGCCCTTGATACTGGCTGCTCTCAGAAATTCCCAATCCTCTACTCCCAAAGGAGTATGGTACCCCTGTTAACCAGTTTTACCTTAGGTCACCACTCCTGTATAATGCACAGCACCTACCAGCAGTTCTAATACAAAAGTAGGTTTATTTACAAAAGAACAGAAACTCCACTAGAAATGAGAGAGTGAAGGAAAGAAAAGGTTAAAATACAAAACAAAATCATAATATGTGAACTAGGGCTTACACTTAATAGTTATCTTTCCTATCTAATAAAATAAGTTCTCTCCCCAAAGGTTCAGTCCAGGGATTGGAAACCTTTGGCCCATGGCCCACTGAGGGATGTGCTGGCCACCGCTTCCCGTCACCTCATTGACCTGGAGTGGCAAACCGCAGCCAGTGGGAGCCGCAATCAGCCAAACCTGTGGACGCAGCAGGTAAACAAACCGGCCTCGCCCTCCAGGGTGCTTACCCTGGCGTGCCGCATGCCAAAGGTTGCCGATCCCTGGTTCGGTCTGTTTCAAAGCTGGCTAGTTTCTCAGGAACCAGGATTCAATTTTTCATGAAAAACCACTGCTCAACAAGATGTCTCCTCAGTGAATGGATGCAGTTTCCTTCTCCCCAGATACACTGAGGCTGTCTTTTGTCTTTATTCCTAGACAGGGCAATCCCCTGACTGTTATAATGTTCCCTTTTCACCTCCAAATGGTTTTAAAGTTTATAGTTTATCTTTGATGATTTTCCATTGACTTTTCTTTGTTGTATTGCTCAATTGCCTACCACTGCAACATTACATAAACAGCTAGGCAGGGAGGCATATCAACTCCCCCCTGCTTGAACTGGCCAGCACAGATACACATGATTCCTCTGGGTCCAAGGAGACAAGAACTGTTTTCTACTGAAAGTTGAGAAGCAGCCTACAGTAAAACTAACTGCCAGATCCTACACCACTAGAAAAAATGAGGAATTCACCATTGTCTTCACTGGATGAAGAATCAAGCTCCTCATTGTGAATTTGGCTCTTTCATTCTAGGCCCAATCATAAAAACACTTATGCAACTGAATAGTCCCAATAAAGGTATTTGCAGGACTACGTCCTTGGTTCAATCATTAAAATAAATTTAATAAATTCAGTCAGCTTTTGTATTATAAAAACAGTTAATTGCATGTGAAAATATATACTTTTCAGTATGTTATAAAATTCAAATTTGTAATGGGAAAATCCTTTCAACTTCCTCACCATCCACATCTCAGAATGCAAAAATCCAGCCATACCATTAAAATGCCCTCGCTTGCCCCCTCCCTCCCACCCCCCAGCGACAGAATCCCTTTATTTTAATATAACCTTTAAATGTGCTATGAAATGGTATTTTGATATTTCAGGTATGTTCAATCACAATCCATTTCTTCAGGTTACAGTGCTATTCTGGAACATGTGCAGTTTAATCTCTAAATATGCTGCAACAACGTTTTAAGTCTTCTAAGACACTGGTTCCCATTCAATGCACTGAATCTATGACACCTCCTCATGCCAGTGCTTTGCAAAAGATTCATAAACAAAAACAAACAAACCAAAAAAAACACCTTACCAGACGCCTGGCAAATTCTTTGTTTTCTGAAAGAAATCCATATCCTGGGTGGACCTTTGAAAATAAAAACCAAGATGAGTTTTAAAATTTATCAGATTTCAAAGACTAGAAATCAATACACAGAGAGTTAGGCATGTCAAGGTGAGACAGTGTTTCACTGATTATTAGCTTAACATTTCAAGATTGTTTGTCCTCAGCATAGGTTAATTCAGTGGTCTCCAACGCGGTGCCCGCGGGCGCCATGGCCCCCGGAGAGCACTCGCCAAAATGCGCCCACATCCTGGCCCCCGGGACAGCACCCGCCGAAATGCCACCGAATTTCAGTGGCATTTCAGAGGGGATGCCTCTCACTGGCGCCACGTACCGTGGACAAGTGTCATCATCGAGAGGCGTCGCCGCCGAAATTCGGCAGCATTTTGGCGGGTGCTCCACCGCCGCAATGGTTCTTCGGCTGGCACCCGCCAGCCAAAAAGGTTGGGGACCACTGGGTTAAGTGATCTGGCCCCCCCAACTCACATCTGCTAACATGCATTGTCTGACCTGGCTTTTCCGGAGGCAGCACTTCTTGTCTATGACAGAGGGAGGCACTGTCTCCAGAGGCACAGAGATGATCTTTTTTGTTTCTTTCTTTGCCACACTTCTCTGACTACAGATATCTCAACAAGTATCCTCAACTACACCCTTTCTATTCCTTTCTAACCACCCGCCCCATCTACTCCCTCCCAAAATTGTTCTAGCACAGTGGTTCTCAATTTGTGCACTGGTGACCCCTTTCACATAGCAACCTCTGAGTACGACCCCTCCTTATAAATTAAAAACACATTTTAATATACTTAACACCATTATAAATGCTGGAGGAAAGCAGGGTTTGGGGTGGTGGCTGACAGCTCACAATCACCCATGTAATAACCTCACGACCCCCTAAGGGGTCTCGACCCCGAGTTGAGAATCCCTGTTCTAGCATAAGATGCTAGCAGCAGTTCTAGTGTCTACCATTAAAAGTTCTACCACCTTTAATGCTCCTAGCACTGCTAGTGATCAATGGGATAATGTGCTCTGCTTTTTCAGCAGGGACGAAAGTAATATGAGCTCAGATCATACTTATGTACCCCCACATGCTATCCCCACTTTAATATAAATTCTGCATAATTACACAAAAACAGCACTGTTTTTAATTTTATATGAACAGTCAACTAAAGACACATTCTGACAGACTAAAGATTAAAGAAAAACTATTCTTATCTGCATTGTGTCTTAAACAGTGTAAGCATCTGCACTATTTGTAAATTCGATTTCAAGGGGGGGGCTGTTTTGGTTTTTTTGCAAGCACCATACTGAAAGACATTCATTTCGAAAGAAATGATAATGCTAACTGAGCCACTCCAGGGTAATTACTGGTGTTGACTGATTCCATCCATCAAATTTTATTTAAAGATGTTTTTGTACATAGTAACGCACTTAATTCACTGGTACCACAGCAAAAAGCATTATTTCAATCAGTTATATGTATGTTTGTTTTTCCAATATAATCCCTGTTAAACTTTGGATCAATGGCCCATTGGGATAGGAAGGAGGCAGACAACAGCAGCCGTATTTACCCATCAATGCTAATGTGCATTTTGTGGAACATTATGAAACAACAAAAATAATTACTGGATGCACCATTTACCTTTTTGCAAGTGTAATTATGTGTGTAATTTTAAAAATGATTAAAACTGAATTTGAACAAAAGCCTTTTTTGGACACACTTTATAAAAACATCGAGAAAAGCTGTTATGGCATGGAAAGGGTTAGTGCTCAAAACTAATTGGGGGTTTTTTTCCCCAAGCAAATTTGGGAATGAACTGAAGCTGCTCCCTGGTGTGAAAGCTGAATCCAGCAGCCACCTGCAGGATCAGCGACCAGAACTGCCAGATGCTACAAAGCCTTTGATTTCCAGTAGCGATTTCGGCCACATTTAGCTCATGTGACATGAACTAACTGGAATAGCATATTCAATCTCTTTTTTTTTTTTTTTAAATACAAACTCTGGCTTTTCTGCTTTCTATATATGAAACAGCTGCAGCAGATAGACTCATTCAGACTCACAGCTTGGGCTCTGGTTTTCTTAATGGCTTCCATGATGGCATCCATGTTGAGGTAGCTTTTGCTGGTGGGAGCTGGGCCAACACAGACAGCCTCATCCGCCATTTTCACATGAACCTGAAAAGGCAAAATTCTGCATTAACAGATGCTCCCAGCAAAAATAATTACCACCACCCTGAAATATGCACACAAATCTGATTGTTTCAAAGATAATTAACATACCATAGCCACTTCTAAAATGTGCAGTGAAATTAAACATCAATGTACAAGAACTCAAAGTAACATTAAATTGCATTTCATTTGCTCCAAACTTAAGTCACAGTCAAAATGTTTTATTATTATTTCAATTTATACTTTGTATTTGATTAAATAAAATTATGACAAATATAATTTCAGCTTCCTGTACTGATCATCTATATGTAAATTCACAGCCTAAAACTACTTTGTTACATGTAACCAGGGTAGCCTAATGTCTTAATACTTAACAACAAACATTCATGGCCAGTTCTAAGCAGGCTCCCCAGGAAGTTGGGGATAATTAGAGTGAATTGAATGAAGGGATGCAGTGAGTGTCCCTGCACAGCATCAGGTCAGCACCATGCACAAATTAAAGCCTATGACTAAAGAGTTCAATATCACTACACGTGAACCAGAAAATCTTGAAAATTATTTAAGCAGGCTCATATTTGATTCCTGATCCACTGTATCCTTAGTCACATGTGCAACTGTCAAATACATTTTTAAGTCAAATCTTAACATACAAAAGTCTAAGAAAGTTTTCCCCACATTTTATAGGAATAATTAAATAGAAATATTTTAGAGAAATTTAAGTGGATCATCTGCATAACACACTGGGTTGTTTTTGTTCGTTTGGGAGAGAAGTTATAAAACTGCAACTAAGCGATGATCTTTGCATTGGTTTGGGAGTGCCAAGCAGATTTTTAAATACATATGTATTTTTTTAAAAAAGAAAATATTTGATAAATGAGAAACGTTGAATTGCAATTTGCAAAATGGTTAAACTATGATTTTTTTTAAAGCCATTGTTTATGTTAACGTATCAGTTTTGGCATTCCAGCATTAGTACAAATCCAACACACATGAAGGCCTGTTTGTTATTTTTTCCAGGTAATATTTTAAAAATACCAGAGCCAAAATATTTTTTTAAAATTAAACACATTACAGTTAGCTGTTGGACACTGACATTAAAATACATGAAAGTAAGTAGCAAAATTTAGAATACTTTCATTTCCTTGATTTATTTTCTTTTAGGAGTCTTACTCCAATAGCACGATAATTTTATATTGTAAATAGAGTATGAAGTTGTCAATTCACATGGTGACACATAAAAACAGTTTGCTTTTTATGTGGTCTCTGCATACTACAGGATTATTCAAGGAAAAAGAGGGTAGAGAAATGCACATATACATGAAGATTTATATAAAACAACAAAAGAGGCAGCCAAAAATATATTAATGGCAAAATATTCTGCTTGAGAAGCTAACATTCAAGAAGACATGCTAAAAACATTTCTAGCAGATGCACAACTCCCTGATATAACAGGGACATTTGTTCTAAACCTGAGTTTTGTTTCCCATTTTTAGTCAGGCTTTTAAGAGTTAGTTTGGAGAATTAAACCCTAATTCCTAGATTCAACAAGGTGTTTAAATTCATGCTTAAGTTTAAGCATATTATTTGTCCCATTGTAATTAGTGGGGCGAATCACATGCTTAAAATTAGGCATGCACTTAATTACTTCCCTGAATCAGAATCTACAAACACATTTTACTTTCTGGAATCTCTAATCTACCACATGTGAACTATCACAGATTCTGACAAATGCTCAGGTTTCACTATGCAGCTATTTAACTACACTTATTTAAAAAAAAAAAAAAAAAAAGGCTTTATGCAGGAGATTTTAATGTCTATGTGAACACACAGAAAACAATTCTTAGATTGTAATAAATGATTTTGAACAAACATTGCCAAAATTAACTTATGCACTAGCTTTCATTAAGCACTAAGAGCAAGAACATTTTAAGGTCCAAAACCTGCATGTATCCTTACCATAGAACCATAGACTGGAAGGTACCTTAATAGGTCATCTAGTCCAGGCACGTGCACTGAGGTAGAGCTAAGTGCTATTTAGTCCATCCCTGACAGGTGTTTGTCTAACCTGTTCTTAAAATTTCCAATGACCTGAGATTCCACCGCCTCCCTTGGTAATTTGTTCCAATGCTTAACTATTATTACAGTTAGGAACTTTTTACTAACGTCTAATCTACATCTTTCTTGCTGAAATTTAAGTCCATTACTTCTCATCCTGTCCTCAGTGGAGAAGGAGAACAGTTTATCACCCTTCTCTTTACAACAACCTTTTAGATACTGGAAGATGTTATGTGCCCCCTCAGTCTTTTCTTCTATTCTCCAGACTAAACAAACCAAATATTTTTCCCCATTCTTTCCTCAGAAGTCTTGTTTTCTAAACTTTTAATCATTTTTGTTTTTCTCTCTGGATTGTCTTCGATTTGTCCACCTCTTTCCCACCATGAAGTGCCCAGAACTGGAAGTATTACTTTAGTTGTGGCCTGATCAGTGCTGAATAAAGTGGATGAATTACTTCTCGCATCTTCCTTCCTTCCTCTTCCTAATACATCACAGAATGATGCTTGTTTCCTTTGCAATAGTATTACATTTTTGACTTGTATTTATTTTGTGATCCGCTATAACCTCCAGATCTTTTTTCTGCAGTACTCCTTCCCAGCCAGTCATTTCCATTTTGTATCTGTGCAATTGATTATTTCTTCCTAAGTGCAGTATTTTGCATTTATCCTTATTGAACTTCATTCTATTTATTTCTGACCATTTCTCCAGTTTGTCAAGAGGTACAAGCTTAAAACTTCAAGCACAAAAGCAATCTTACTGACTTAAATGGGACTACTCAGGTGAGTGAATTAAGCAGGTAAATGTTGCCAGGATCGAGGCCATTCTTACAGTAGCATATCATCTTAGGATAAAAAGTTAGACAACCATTTTTTGAGTACCAAAAGAAACACACAAAAATGATACAGGGCTGGTCTACACTATGGGGGAAAAATCGATCTCAGATACGCAACTTCAGCTACGTGAATAACGTAGCTGAAGTCTAAGTATCTAAGATCGAATTACTCACCGTCCTCAAGGCGCAGGATAGATGTCTGCGGCTCCTTATGTCGACTCCGCAACGCCGTTCAGGTTGGTGGAGTTCCGAAATCCATATAAGCATGTTCGGGGATCGATATATCACGTCTAGATGAAACACGATATACCGATCCCTGAGCAATCGATTGCTACCCGCCGATACAGCGGGTAGTGAAGACAAAGCCACAGAGCTTCAAACACAGAACTGCATTCATTAGAAGTATTGTGAACGGAGTCAAAAAAGTGACATTTCTGTATTTGTTTCTCCTTTTTTCAGCTCTCTCCCCTTTTTTGCTCTCTCTTCCCTTTGCATTCCCTGCTCACTTCCTTTCCCTCCTCCCCCTTGTTTTCTGGTTGTTTCCCTTCTCCCTCTACCTCCCCCATATTTTCCCTAATTGCTGGCATCTTCCCCATCGCTTGCTCATTGTTCAGCACCATTTCAGTCCTCCCCCTCTTTTGCTCTACCTCATGCGTAGGCATAGCAAAAAAGTAGAATTGAAAACATCCTTTATTAGTTTCAGTTTACCTGTTCTGCTCTGGCATGGCGCACAAAGCACAGACTCTCTGCATGTCAAGCCAAAGAGCTTTTCATGCCACCCTCTGGCATGAATGTCAGCATTTGTTGACTTTAATGGCAGCTGCTTGAGTAACTAAAGGAATGTGGCAGGGGAATGAACCTTTTGTATATCTGATTATTTACTGGCTCTAGAGATCCAACTTTAAAGACTAATTTCATACTAGCACTCGTGTGTCATCCCTCTATTACACTAATACCTGTTAGAGCAGGCATTTTACTTATGTAACACACTGGATCATGATGAGTATGTTCATGTACTGTACCATGAATGAATTACGTAACTTATAGCAAGTTATATTGAAATATGACAGTAATATCTAAACCATATACCCACAGTTATGGATAACTATTACAAAGCCATTATTTGTATCCACATTACAATATCACCTTTCAAGTTACCACACAATGATGAGCAAAGACATGCACAGCGACACTGCAAGCTCCCTTCTCTGAAGAAACCAGAAACGTACATGTAGATTTTCTAAATTTCTCTTTGTAAGCATTGTGAATTTCAGCAGTCTCCTCTGAAATTCAATTTGCTTTAGCTTGTCAGTTATAAATACCTACACTGAGTGTGTGTTTGTTCTTTTAATTTAGCCATAACTTATTCCAGGCTAGACTTTGCAAGGGAGTAATTGTTTCCCTTCATTTAATTTCAAATGAAAAAAAACTCGTTCTTAAACAACTGTTGAAACTGTTTGGACTTTAATTAGTTTAAATCATTAGAACATCAATTTAATCTCAGCTCTACATGTGGACAGTACCAATGAGTGGAAGAATGTATGTTTTTAAAGTGCCTGACGGTTTCTGATCTAAAATTTAACAATGTTGCGCTATCCTTCCTCCAAAGTATGTATTTCAAACAGATACAAGGTCCTAAGATGCTAATGAAGCGTTGGGGGGGGGCATGAAAATGACACTTCACCAAGTCATGTCTTACACCTCCGTACAAGCTGCTTATATTCTCTAAAATTAACATATCTAGAACACATTTCATAATGACTAGATATTTTGTGTCATTGTTGGCATACGACACTAGAGTTTCTTCAAAAGAGTAGCTAAAAGTTCTAGCAACATGTGATATCACGCATCTTTCTGCTAAATCAGATTTAAAGGCAAAATTTAGCAATCTGTGACACCATGTGGGTTTGTGATACTCTTGTGACTGTGTGACACTCTTGTGAGTGTGCATCCATAAATCAATCAACAGATTATACTCATCCACAGCATTATTTCTTCCAAATTCCCACATCCATCACAAATCCATTACGGAAAATATTCTATATTTAATTAGTAGTTCAACCACAAGAGGTTAGAATGATTATGCCTAAATAATTTATTTAAATGTTTTTGAATTAAGTATCCAAGAAACATCCGAAAGGAAAATGCTTATACAAATCTTCAGGTAAGACTGTAGCACTGTGACATGAATAGGGCCCTACCAAATTCATGTCCAAGAAAAATGTGTCACGGACCATGAAATTCGGTCTCCCACTGCGAAATCTGGTCTACTATACAGATTTGGGGGAAGAGAGGGTGAGGAGGAGACCAGCATTCCTCATATTGGGGGTCCTGACCCAAAAGAGAGTTGCAGTGGGGGGTCACAACATTATTTTAGGGGGGCAGTCACAGTATGGCCACCCTTATTTCTGCGATAACTTCAGTGATGGACAGCCAGGGATGGGAGGCTGTCGGCCAGGCACTCAGCTCTGAAGACAACACCCTGACAGCAGCAGCACAGAAGTAAGAGTGATAATACCATACCATGCCACTCTTACTTCTGCACTGCTGCCTTCAGAGCTGGGTGGCGAGATAGTGGCAGTTGCTGACTGAGGGCCCAGCGTTGCAGACAGCAGCGCAGAAGTAAGGGTGACAATACCATAACAACATGTCACCCTTAAATTCTGCACTGCTGCTGGCAGCGGCTCTGCCCTCAGGGCTGGGCTTCCGAGCAGCAGCCACCACCGCTCTCCAGCTGCCCAGCTCCGAAGGCAGTGCCACCACCAGCAGCAGTGCAGAAGTAAGGGTAGCCATTTCGCAAGCCCCCTAAAATAACCTTGCGACCCCTCACACAACTCCTTTTTGGGTCAGGATCCCTGCAATTACAACACCGTGACATTTCAGATTTAAACAGCTGAAACCATTAACTTTACAATTGACCAAAATGGACCATGAATTTGGTAAGGACATAGACATGAAGCATGTAAGGTATGTTCTTTTTATTTTTTTTTTAAAAAAGCATGCCACCTGAACTGTGCCATGTCACAGCCAAAAATGCAGCTTGTGAGGCATGCCTCATCACCACATGAGGAGGGGAGGGGGGAGGAAATGGATCTTGTGAAAGTTTCTCATGGCCAGATATTGATCTCTGGAGTTCTGACCTTGCAACAACTCCAAGTTAAATTGCCATCCTCCAAATGAAACAACTTTTGGACATATCCCATCTTTATAGTTAAGAACTCATGTGAACAGCCAAGTATGCAATAAGATACTTTAGACCCTAGACAAGAACTACAATCTGTGCATTTATTCCCCCTTGTCTTCATGTTATAAAGAGCATGGTACCATAAATCTCACAAGAGCAGCACTGTCAGGATGAAAAGGCCATATATACAATTCATCTTCAGAAGAAAAAGTTCCCTGCTTACTCAGCCAATAAGACTACATCTACCCTATACACCACTGGCAGGAGTCTGTAGTGTATGAGTAGCTATATGCGTCAGTGAAAGGCTCTGGAAGAGAAGGAAGCAATGAGGAAAGGATTCAGCAGCTCCCCGACTACTGGAGCCCTTCATGGCCCTAAGGAAAGGTCCTGGTTTGGGGAAAGGCTTCAGGAGCAGAGAGCTGCCTGAGCCTTTCCCTACTGCCTCCCTGGAGACGGACTGGTGCTCAGGGAGGCTGCCGGCTCGGCTCAGCCGGCACGGCGCTGGGGCCAGTCTGGCGCTCAGGTGACCCGGCGGCTCCAGCCAACAGCGTGGCTGGCCCAGCACTCGGGGGCCTGGCGCCTACAGCTGGCAGCGGGGCCGACCTGGCACTCGGGGGTAGGGGGCGGCAACTCTGTCCAGTGTTGTGGGGGGGCCGTGGGTCTGGTTGGGGCAGGCCAGGGTTCCTCCAGTCAGTGGGGGACTCTCTCAGGGCTTTTCTTTTTATGGGTGGAGTTTCGGGGCTCCAGCATGCAGGGCGGGGCGTTGGGCATAAGGGACAGGGCTGGTGGGCTAGCCTCCCCAAAGCGCAGGTTCACCCGCTGTCCATGATGCTACACTTTTAAAATTAGGGAGCCGTGTAGTGTATGAACGTACTCAAGGACATACCCACACCCTTCAACCATGTTTTAGTTCTACTTGCCTCACCATCTACCTTGTTATTTTTACTCATGCCTGGGGGCGGGGAGGATATGCATATATGAACACTGCATGCTACTGAAAAAAGGGGTGCAGTGTAGACGCACTCTAAATGTACTCATTCCATCCAACTTCTTTCTATGGTGCATGTGATGGAGGTGTCCACTCCACACCAGGCCAGGAAGTGTTAAGATGGTTAAATGGGCCAATTAATTGTTCAGGCTGCATCTGGGGAAGGAGACAGGGGCAGGGATTTAACTAGAAGAGACTGCAGCCATTCTTCAGGAAAAGGGAGGTGTGTCTGAGACTAGAAGAAAATAGCCTACAGTTACTCCCTGGGACGGAGGAGTTTGGGCTGGCAAACCCAGAGAAGGGGGAAGAGCCAGAGAAGTATACAAGTGTCATAAACAGATAGTCAAGGGTTAATAGAACAGAAGTACTTCATGTCTCTTTTGACTGTGAAGGGTTAACAAGTTCAGTGAGCCTGGCTGTCACCTGACCAGAGGACCAATCAGGGACAGGATACTTTCAAATCTCAAGGGAGGGAAGTTATTGTGTGTGCTGTTAGTGTTTGGTGGTTGTTCACTCTGGGGGCTCAGAGGGACTAGACGTGCAACCGGGTTTCTCTCTAATCTCTTTGATACAGTCTCTTATATGTCCAGAATAGTGAGTACTAGGTAGATAAGGCAAGTTAGGCTTATGTTTGTTTTCTTTATTTGCAAATGTGTATTTGCCTGGAAGGAGTTCAAATGTGTATTTCGCTGGAAGGAGTTCAAATTTGTATTTTGCTGAAAGGATTTTAATTTGTACTTGTATACTTAGGCTGGGAGGGTATTCCAGTGTCTATAGCTGAAAGACCCTGTAACATATTCCATCTTAAATTTACAAAAGATAATTTTTACTGTTTTTTCTTTCTTTAATTAAAAGCTTTTCTTGTTTAAGAACCTGATTGTTTTTTTTTATTCTGGTGAGACCCCAGGGACTGGGTCTGGATCCACCAGGGAATTGGTGGGGAGAAAAAAGGGAAGGGGGAGAGAAAGGTTAATTTTCTCTCTGTGTTAGGATTACTTTCTCTCTCAGGGAGAGTCTGGGAGGGGGAGAGAGAAGGAGGGGGGGAAGGTGGATTTTCCTCTCTGTGTTAAGATTCAAGGAGTTTGAATCACAGTAATCTTCCAGGGTAACCCAGGGAGGGGAAGCCTGGGAGAGGCAACAGTGAAGGAAAGGGTTTACTTTCCTTGTGTTAAGATCCAGGGGGACTGGGTCTTGGGGGTCCCTGGGCAAGGTTTTGGGGGGACAGAGTGTACCAGGTACTGTAATTCCTGGTTGGTGGCAGCGCTACAAGTACTAAGCTGGTAATTGAGCTTAGCGGAATTCATGCTGGTACCCCATCTTTTGGATGCTAAGGTCAGAGTGGGGAATTATACCATGACAACAAGGCTCAGAGGAAAAGCAGCATAGTATAGGGTAGGTCAGACCTTGGCTATGAAGAGGGCTCCTGAGCCAGGACCTGGAGTAGAAGGTGGATCTGGGTTCCCCTACTAACCACTGCAAGAGTGGCATAACCAGAGCAGTAAAGGGAAGACTGCCATTTTGTATGGAGGGACTTTGATACACCCCCAGGGGGGGAAACATACATGGTGACCTGACCAGAGGGCCAAGTCAAGAAGAGGAAGCCCCTTATGTGGCAGATGGCAAGAGGACAATGGGAGAGAGACACTATCAGAGGAAGGCAAAACACCTGGTCAGTGCTAATCTCCAGAGCAGCCAAGACAAGCCGCCACAAGCAGTAAGTGCACCCAATGACTGTGCATAACATCCAGTAAGGTTAAATAGAAAGCGCAAGCTTTGATTATTAAAACAGAGAGAATTCTTCAAAGATGAAGTTCTTTAATTACCAAAAACATTCTTTTGCAGAAAACTCAGGAAGCACTGTTCCCAAAATTCCAGCAAGTGATACTGAAGACACTGTTAATCTGATCTAAAATCTGATGATGATTTAACTGGCACAGTTCATCTGGATAACTTTCTAGGTTGCCTGGCTAGTTACTATTAATAGAAGGCACTAAAATATTTGTGTGATTTGGTGCCAGTACACACTGTTGTCCAGCCAGGCCATACCCAATCTCAGTTGACTAATTGTCCCAGTGACTTGTGTTGGAGAAGGAGAATGGTTTGTTTTTCCTAGTTTCATACCTGCAGATAACCCCTTATTTTTAGATCTTATTTAGGGTCACAAGTGGCAGGTTTTATATCCAGGATTTATGTACAATCTCTTGAGATTTAGAATTTAACTTTGCAGAATAAATGTAGTCTTCTTCACCATTAAGTCATTCAATTGCTCCAAATGACTAATATGTGTACACATACACACACACCCCACAGTGTTTTCAAAACCAATGATCCAACTATTTTTCTAAATATGGAAAGTTTTAGGGATAAGTGGGTGTACCTATATGTAATGTGAACACTTCAACTTGAATGGAAACACTTATAACTTGACTTCACCACTGTTTATAGTCTATAAAATGAAAAGAATTTAAAGTCATAGGCTATAATTTACGTTAGGCATCTAATACTACAAGTATACATTGACTATAAAATCCTTCATTTCTTTCACATAGAACATATTGATTTATATGACACAGAAGTGTCTTTTTCATTCTCCTTAGGGTAATTCCCACCTACTCTTTGCAAAAAGTGAAAGTTAATTTGCAGGGAGGGGTGGAAGAGAGGAAAAAAAAAAAAAAATACATCTGATCAGCTTTTTAATCCAAAGTGCCAATATCACCTGCACTGCTTTCACACAAATCTTGCACTTCAGACAGATGCTGATGTCTACCATGTGACAGATGCCAATTACTTGAGTGCAAATGCCTAATTAAAAACCAAACAAAAACAAAAACACACATACACACGCACACAGCCCCAGTCCCTCAGGAGATAAATGTCTGGGCTTCCTGAGTGTCCCAGCTTTTCAGACTAGGTCACGCTTTGTATCCACAGGTCTTCATATGCAGAATTCTGTATTGCTGCAGGACACACAGTTACACTAAGTGGCAGCTGGTTTTTCCACTCCCTCTCTCCATTTTGGATTCTATACTTTACTATCATATTTCATATTTGTATATATAGTCAGTCTTTGCCAGATCTGAAAAGTAATGAGAATTCTATCAGAACACTTCTGTTTGGTATCCTAAATAAATGGGATCTTGAGCGTTGTTTGGACAAAAATCTCAAACAAATCATACTCCTTTTTGGTTCAAATCAGTATTACGCGCCAACGGATGTTGTTCAATGTAAGTGGATTCCCTCAAATGACCCAAATTGAATAATAAAGCTCAGCAAGAGAAACTACAATTAGTTCAAGCCATAAAATAGGGCTAATGAGTAAACTCTTTGTAAGGTAGCTTAAAAAAAAAATGGGCATGGAAAACTCCAAAATAATAAACAATGAAATTAAGTTTGAATTCACTTCTTTGCAAAAATATACCTCATTTCTCTCTCTCTCTCTCTCTCTCACACACACACCGAAAATATAGTAAGTCTATAATAGTATGTAGTTTTTAAATCCCTATCCACTGAGATAAATGCCATAATTGTGTGGTAAGGTGGGTGAAGTCATATCTTTTATTGGACCAACTTCTGTTAGTGAGAGAGACAGGCTTTCAAGCTTACACAGAGCTCTTCTTCAATTGTGTGGTGTATTTAACCCTAACATGAAATACTGGAATTATTTCTAAACTCTGTGAGAAGCTGAACTGTGAAAGCTTACTAGCACAAATATCATATATTCCACATTGACTTTTAGTCAGCATTTCAAAAAACGTACAAATTCATTTAAGCATATAAACAAGTCAAGCTTAAAGTCATCATGAGTAGATCAAACTGCAGTGCTGTTTTGAAGTGTACACAATCTAAACTGAGAGTCCATAAAAAAAAAAAGTGTGTGCAATTTTAGTGAAATTGGTCTTCAAGGGCCCAGTCCTGCAAGCACTTATTTGGTGCACAGCGTTTATTTATGTGAGTAGTCTCATGCAAGCCAACGATACTACTTAGTAAAAGACAATATGCCCAGTAGTCTTCATGATCAGGTCCTCAATTCGCAGTCTCACACCAAGTAGTCAGGAAAGTGAAACCTGCTACCAATGATGCTCTTTCTTCTAATTATTCTTATCCTGTAGTTCAAGCCAGCAGTTCAGGCAGGCTTAGTGGTACGTCCAGATTATAGAGAGGGGCCAAAACCCACAGATTTCACCTAGGAGAGTAGATGGAATACCCAGTTTGGAGTCATCCTTCTTTAAAAAGGAAGATATAATAAGCAGGGAGGAAACATCGTGCTTCTGCTTCATATTGAGAGGAACCTACATCTATCTTTGGCATGGTAAGACTGTTATTCTTTTGAACAGATATGCACTTTCAATGTATGCAAGTCAAAGAGTGAACATCCCAAGCTGCTTGTGACAAAAATGTCCTGTTTCATAAAGAGGAAAAAAAAAACATTCCAACTTTTGGATTTTTTAGTGAAGTCTGATATAAAAATGTTTTTTTTTTAATTAAAATACTTATGAATATTTTGTAGAGTGAATAAAGCAACAGTCTTAAAATTAACTAGATTTGATACAGTGATTCTTTGTAAGGGAAGAAAGCCTGCATCAGGGTATGCTCATGCCTGTGTCAGAACTAATTCATAATCAGCAACATGACCTTCTAGAGCACTGAAGCCAAGCTCACTCTTTACTACAGAACACTTACCTAATGTCATCAACAACAGTACTGCTTAACAAAGCTAATTCTATCCTATCAATTATCCCATAACTTTCGCCTGAAATGTTTCAGT
The DNA here is from genome assembly GCF_025201925.1 of Gopherus flavomarginatus. Lineage (NCBI taxonomy): Eukaryota > Metazoa > Chordata > Testudines > Testudinidae > Gopherus > Gopherus flavomarginatus. The sequence continues at coordinate 270,351,494 of NC_066617.1, forward strand.
AATAAGTGTGATCCCACTTCGTAGTATTGCAGTCATACTGCCTGAGCACAGATTGAGATTGCTCTAGTTTACACAGACAATTATACACACACCAGACAATTTCCATAAAAATTTAGCACCTTGATGCTACAAGTTGTTCTCAGGTGGGCCTCTGCACCCATTCTCAAAGCGCCACTGACTTAAATGGAGGGTCTGCTCTCACAGACTAAATTACAGAATCAGTGCCTTTGATTATAAGCTTTTTGGGCATGGATCAGGACATTTTCTACCAGGCATGTAGTAGCACCTGGAATCCTTTTTTGATGTTCAATGAATGAATATTTATTATATCTTTTTTTTTTAAAAGGCATTTGTACAATTTAAATAATAACCACTTTGTTCCCATGTTTAAAGATGAATGCCATCCAAAAATATATTCACACAAGTAAACTGTTTTTATATGAAATCCATTGTTCTACAGTAGTCTATACAAACTTTTGATTCATTAAATATACTTCATATAAAAACTTTTCCTGTGCTTCAGTATATTGTAATTCTTCTTAAACTAAAATGTTATATCCGATATCTAAAGGGCTTATTAAATTATGACCTCACTATACAATTTTCACTGAAGCTTAGCATTTATGGCGCTCAAAGAGTCATTCTACTCTGAAAAGTTACCTTCTCATTCAAAAGACTTGTTCCGTGTATGTTTTCAATTATTTTGATACTCCCCCGGTACTTTAGTCCTGCAGAACCAACCGAATTACAGGAGACTAAGCTGAGTTCTTTTCTGGCTCATAAAGCATCAGAATTGTTAATGAAGTTAGAGGGTGAATTTGAAGTTCCACATATCATACTGAGGGCAGATGTTGGCCTGCAGAATCTTCATTACTAGTGTTGATACAAAAGCAAGAAAGAACACAGCTTGACTCTCAGATCCCATAAAGAGTTAGCAAGGCTGGCTGTTAGAGAAAACATCTTTATACTTGTTAACTGAGTAAATTTGCTTTGGAAGACACTGGAACACCATAAACCAGGAACCCCAGGATACTGTTTTTGGAGTAAATTTTCACAGTAGAACCACATTCTAAAAAAAGAAAAAAATGTACAGGAGAAGTGTTTCAGAACTGGCAGACACATGCAGCTAAGAAGTCAGCACAATTCTGTATATGTGGTCTGATTTTACCACAGGACCACCAGTTGGACTGACATGTAAATTCAAAGCAGCTCGTTCTAAGTGCAAGAGAAGCAAGAGCTGAGTCCTGTCAATATCAAAAGTATAATTATGTTCATTTAACCAGTTTATGACATTTATTTGAACTAGTTACAATCAATATGGTTGATTCCACCCAGCAGCTTTTTTCATAAAACCACCAAGTATCAACTATGTTTACACATACCCACCTACACTGACATCTAACTGTATTTGCACCAGTGTACTCCAATAAAGACTAGGTAGCTGTTGCATAGTGCTTTCCAAAAGGTGACCACAGAGCACCTAGCAGTCAAGCAGAAAGAGCATCATGTGGGGAAATGCATTCTGGAATCTCCTACTAGAGATGTGAGAGGAAGAACCAGACTCACCAGTTACATGGGCAGTTAGGGGATCCCATTTATCCTAGGAAACAACAGCACTAAAACCAAGCTACAGGATAGCAATCATGCTATAGCCCAAATAGTTGTGCAAGGAGGGAACACACTATTAGCTGCCATTAATAGAGTCACATGTAAGTTAGCCGGGAAAAGTCATTTTTAGTCAACCGTGTCACCAACCAGTTACAAACCTGGATAAAAGCTGTAGTGCAGACAGAGCCTTAGAAAATGGGGGGGGGGGGGGGGGGAAATGCGGAGAAGAGAGGGGAGAGGCGAACACAACACACTGTTTCATGCAGTATTTTCTTTTTTCTAGTTTGATAAGCAACATACAGTAGCTAAACAATGCTAGTTATATCATTACACTGGTCTCTGTTTCAACCGTAAGTAGAACTTACAGAGGTTTGCGCTATGCTGCCCTAACACACACTACCATCTCTCTGTAGACCTAAAAGTCAACAAGTGAGCCTGTATCTGGAGTTACATGTAATAACATGCTGTATAACAGAACACTGGTAAAACAGTTTTACAGGTTACTAGTTGATCATCACCACAACCTCAAATTTTAGAGTCAGACTGAATTATCTTCTGCTGAGCACACATGGAGGAAGAGTGCCTGGGGCCCACTGTCTTCACTCCAAATCCTGGTCCTTGCTGTGCTAGCACAACCACTGGGTGAGTGTACCATGTACAGGGGCAGTAGATGCCCAAACTGAGGTCAGTGAGCCAGGGAATGGGAGAGGCCATGGCCCAGCTCCTTCTGCACCAGACAACAGACCCTTTACAAAAAAAGAATTTTCCAATCCTTCTTTCCCACATTACAAGTCCTGTGGTCATTGCAAGAACAGCAAATTTTGGAGATTCTCTAATCATGACTACAATGAAACTCCAAAGTTGCCAAAAAATACTGTATTCACTGTGCAGTCAATGTTACAGTTAATACAACTAAGTTTACTGAGCAATTTCCATTATAAACCTGAACCTCCCCCTTTTCACTTGCTTAGAACTTTTTGAACAATTCCTCATGGTAAAAATATTGTTACATAGTTGTGCCTCAGCAGACTCAGCTCAAGAACAGCTGGGCCTTACTGTCCATTGCATTATCCAATCTAGCTGCTATGGCTCTAAAGAACTGCACCAGTCTGAAAGTGGCACAGAAACAGGTTATTGATATTTAAACAGTGTTTATTTTGGAGTACTATATAATCCAACCGTGAAGTATAAAAAATGAAAATGGTCAGTTAAAAGTGTCAAAATTACTGGTAGGAAAAAAATCACTTGGAGCATTCCCAGCAGACAACTGCCAAGATTATTACAGTTTAGCATAGTCCCAGATCCAGCCTCTTACTAGTCATCACAAAAGCATGTGCTCAGCTCTCATTTCCATTTACACAGTTCAATAAGAAGTGTTAGCTTTATAGATTAATTGGGACCATCTAAAATATTACAGTTTAGTTTAAAAAATTGTTTTCCTTTACAAGAGAGAGAAACAAGGAAATTAAATGCAAAACAACTGCCTTCCTAGGGGAGTATAAAGTTGCATGTTCAAAACATAAAAAATAAATCTGAAAATACAAAAATGTTAGTAACCATGTTACCTTCTTTGTGATATTTATCATGTATGTTTTATGGTCTATATATAATAGCATTAATATATTTAAAATATCAATAAATAATGTGTTCAATGTTTCATAAAGATGATGTATACAAAATTCAGTAAACCTATGTCTGCAAATTTATACTATTTTCCTTTCTGTATCAATTTTATATAAATTAGGACTTCTACATATTGACAACTCCTCCCCTTTTTAAAAAGGCAATTTTTTCTTCCTTTTTTACAACATGCATAAACTTTCAAATGTCATATATAACTTAACCATACTAACAGCTTATTAAATCCCTTTATTTTATAAAACATTGCTAAAGTAACTAATATCCTGTTGAACAAAAGAAGAAATCTTAAATTCTAAAGAAGTCTTGCCAAAGTACACAGTATATACATAACCTAGTATTGCAAATATGAGGGTTCTGACTAAATCCTCTTTCCTGTTAGCATTTAATTTTTTTCTGCCTCCTAAATAAAGTCATATTCCCTGCTGATGGCAAATGATTGGTTTACCTAGAACTCCAGGGGGTTTAACTATCAGTCCTTTAAGAAGCTTTGACAGTTTAACCTGCTGAGCTCACAGCACCCAAGGGAGGTTCTTACTTGCAGTTTTACTTCTGATGCTGCTGACCACCAATACTGACTCCATAGATAATGGATTTCAATAACAACCTCCTACAGGTTAACACTTTGAGTACTATCCATGATACTGCTTTAATTAAGTTAATACATGAAGGTCACAGTTTGGTAGAAAGTTTTATTAAATTTGGCAGTGCTTACAATAATAAAAAAAAATTGTGTGTGCTCATCTCTACAGTAACTAAGATAAGTTTGCCTAAAGATTTAATCCAGCCTGCTTGCGGATTTAGGCAACATTTCAATTTATTTTTTAAAATGAACTCAATTTATTAGTTCTATTTCCTAGAAACATGTACATTTCTAGCATTTCTAACTGATAGTTTCATGACAGATATGAAATAGATGCCTCTACCCATGCTGGGCACAGGATAGGTCTACCCGGCACAGAAACAGACCACCCTCTACAGCTAAGGGGGATTTTTTTTTTTTTTGTTGCAAGGTTTGGAGCATTTTGATGGTGGAAAAGATTTATGCTTTTATTTGCCTGTAGCCGCCCAGTGTTAAATATTAATAGCTTACTGAAATATGTGAATTGCTTTCCATTTAAAAAAAAAAAAAGGTTAAAAAGTCATTTTCATTTTCTAATTGAGACTTGTAAAGGTAGTATCTACTAAAAGCGAAGATTTGGATGATTTGTGTACACAAAACCATCACAAAATAACTACCAGCAGACTGAAAAGGCACATTTTAAGAAGTATGCCTTTTGAAGCCCAAATATTCACTTACTGTTCTTTTAACAGTGAATGTACATAACAGGGATAGGTAACCTATGGCACGCATGCCAAAGGCAGCACGTGAGCTGATTTTCAGTGGCACTCACACTGCCTGGGTCCTGGCCACAGGTCCGGAAGGCTCTGCATTTTAAATTTAATTTTAAATGAAGCTTCTTAAATATTTTAAAAACCTTATTTATTTTACATACAACAATAGTTTAGTTATATATTGTAGACTTACAGAAAGACTTTCTAAAAATGTTGAAATGTATTACTGGCACGCAAAATCTTAAATTAAGGTGAATAAATGAAGACTCAGCACACCACTTCTGAAAGGTTGCCGACCCCTGGTACATAATATGCATATGCTTCAAAAGCATGGAGAGACGGTTCTTTGTTTAAAAAAAAAATGGTAACTACTTTACCTGCAAAAACCATATCTTCAATTTTGTCTGTTTTTGAAGTACACAACCTGATAGACACTATACAGAGTAATAAGGAAACAGCATGAGAGCCATTTAATATACGTCTTGATTAACTCATTGCCTGTCCAGTTCTCATACAGACATGTGCTAACATGTCATAATCGTCATAATTCCCATCATCCTCACAGCTAACACACAAGCTCCTTGATTAGTGCACAACTCCCAGACGAGCCATTGCTAATGCTAAAATAATTCCCTTCAGCCTCCTGCTACTATACCGCAGGCTCTCCAATTACATATAATGTCTCTGATGAGCCATATTAATGTGGACAACTTCCTGACAGGGATTCTAGCCTACTCACTTTCACCAAAGAATTGGGGGAAGGGGGTGAATGGGACCCAAGAAAGTAAAATACAAACATATACTAAAGTCATATATTTAAATTCTACCCTGTCTGATGATTTTGCAATAGTGGTTTAATTAACGAAGGAAACCTAGGAGAGAAAAACAGTAATCTATTCTAAAAGTTACTTAAATTCTGTTTGCAGTTAGTCAGATCATCTACCTTGAATAATGTTTGTCAGTCATGAAGAAACTTGAGGGTTGACATACTGTTAATACATGTTTATTGATGAATGGATATGAGTAAATTTAAGACATTTTAAAAGCAAGCATATTTGGTAACTCTTCAATAAGTTAATTAACATGGAGATTAATTGTAGACTGTAAGTGTACCACACTGTGGCCACCAGCCAATGATTTAAAGGATTTTGTAGCTAAATTATATTCAGCTGGTTTTGTAACTTCACTGTCACGTGAAACATGATAAATATGCACACAATAGGTTTTTAGAAATAATATTTCAGTAATGACTTATGCATCCTATTACTTTTAAATTGTATTAGGAAACCACTATCTTTGTTAAGTACCTGCTGTGACACTGCAGATGCAGATTACAAAGGCCACAGAGACATCCAAGATTATGCATGTGTGTTCAGTATTCTAGCAACCCAAAAATATTTAAGAGAATAAATGACCAAGTGAAAGGTGGAAATACAGGGAAGGCAAAAAGTATAGGCGATTTTCAGTAATTTATCACATATATAAAACCCCTTACAACCTTTGCCATGACTCTTTAATACAATTTAAACTAGCAGTTGCCTCTGTTGTATTTGAGTATCCAAATTTTATGAAAACAGTAAGATCTCTCTAACCCTACAGGAGGCACCCTTTAACCAAATGTAGAAATCAACAAATACCATGAAAACAAAATGAATAGTATGTGAAGTATTCTTATGTTACGAATTTTATCTATGGCTTACAATTGAACGAATAAAACTGAATTAGACATAAAACATTCAAATAACTCCCATGAAATTTTGATAAACTCTTCCCCAAGGTCCTTGCAACTTTGTTTACACTAATGTACTCTATCTTCATTTACCTGATCATTAGCTTCCAGTTTGTTCAGCTGGAAACCAACAAACACTAATTACTTTGACATCACAAAGTCATATCTTTCCTCACCACCTCCTCAGACAGCAGGGAGAAATTATCAAGGGTAGGCATGATAATATCTTGATAAATGATGATTCACATCACCTCACTGTCAATCATTCAGAAGTGCTCACACAAGATACCACTCAATCTCATTACTGAATCCTAGGGCTAAGAGTACAATACACACCAGGAGTCATATTTCAAGCAGCAGGCCACCTGGCTAAGACGCAGCTCTCAGTAAAGATTTTCATGAATTTTGTTGACTTTTTGTTTCAACATGGTAAATGTCAAATATTTATACATTTTAACATATGTACAATACACTGGGGGGTGGGGGAAGAGGAGGACATGCTTAAAGAGATACAATTCATTTTTAAGAGGTCAAACAAAAGCCAAATCTCAAGTTTTTCAGAAGTCTAATATTAATTTTCAGTTAAAATAACTAAACTAAACTTGTTTAAACTTTCAAAGTTTACAAAGATATTTTTGTCCTAAAACACTCAGATTTGGAAGTAAAATGCAAATACAAATTTTTAAGATTAACATCAGAGATGCAGTTTGGCCTTCCACACTGCAGAAAAGTAGACAACCACAAATTCAGTGTTCCCCATCCCAGTTCAACACGGGAGGTGAATAGAAACTTCCTCAAAATTCATAAAAGTATTGAAGTCAAGAGTATGGCATGCACTTGCCTATTAGCAAACGAAGATCACAGCAGCAACCTTCCTTACCCCTCTTAACTCAATTCCTACCCAAGAATGGAACACACTCAACCAACTCCTACCATTACAATCCTACTCCACACTTTCCTTTAATACTTTTGAAAATGGTTAATTTCCCAATAGGTAACAGGGAGGACTACTAGCTAGCTATAAGAATTTTTAAAAGGATGAAGTTGGCACAGAAGGAATCCTGACTTTAGGAAAGCAAGGACTCGACTAGAGAAAAATCCTGTCCAACGTCCAGCTGCTAGAAACCCCTCACTAATCTGTAGCCTGAGCTAACCCTTGACCCACCATTGAAGTGGGTCAGCTACTAGCACATCTGCATTTTGGGCTGAAAGCCACCTGAAACCCAGGAAGGTGAGCCAATAACAATGAAGCAGCAGATGGAAAGAGGGAACACTCATTGTGTCAGGTTTGTCAGAGAGGTGGTGGCTTGGCTCATAAGCAAAAGTCCATTCAAATATAGGCAGTGGGATGAAAGGTTGGTGGGACGAAGATGGAAATAGAGGGAGGTCTGCAGAACCAAAAACTATTTACAGCTCATCAGTGCTTTCAAGGGTTGGGTTATGTACAGCTCTGATGAATTCTCATAATATAGAAATCTCCGGGAGTGGCACACCTCAGATTGCATTGCATGAAAGAGCACACAAAAATTAGAGAGTACTTGGAGGAGGACAAGGCTCATGACAGAGGAAAAAAAATAGTAAAAATGAGGTCCTGCTCACTGCTGCCAGTGGGGAGGAACAAGGTAAGAGAGGAGAAGGGCGGGGGAGTGAGTGAAAGTTATAGTGATAGGAAGAAATATATGAACAAAGAAAAAAAACAGAAAGAAAGCAACAAGAAACATTACATGTAAAGTGTAGAAATGTATATTCCTACATTTAATTGTATTTTCTTAGCAGACGAGAGTGTCTCCAAACAGGCAGTGTATTTTGCAGTAAAAAGTGGTTTTGCAAGGACTGATGGCATTAACTTTTTCCCCAGAAACCTTGATACAATGTCCAGTAAGTCCACATGACTCAGCCTGAACTTGGCAGGAATACACATGCACACTTTTTCATACCATCTTGAAATGGACAGGCTCATCATGAAATCCTGGTCCCAAGTTGCAACATTTCTCTTGTGTGTCACGCAGAACAGACTACAGCTTACCAACTCTTGCTTAGATAAAACATTTAGAGAACAGAACCTCAGAGGATATACTAAACCCTTGCTTAAATAACAGAAACTTGGAGGACACGCTGAAAAGAATGATGCATCAGTATGACTTATAGCATTTACCTGTAAGTGATACAGTAAGGGCTATATGGTAGTAGAGAGGACACACAAAAATACAGAATAAGTAGTTTTAACAGTGGCATATTATGTAGTTAATGTTCACACTACTGGAAATCTGAATTTCAGAATAAACTGGAATTACCTTTATTAAACTTACAGAATATCCATCCATAAAGCTTTTCCCCAACCTCTCCCTCTCCCTCCAAAAGATGACAGGAACTACCATCAGCATACTAGAAAGATAGGATGTGGGACAAAGACAAAAACTCTTTGTAACTTACTGCACCCAACCGGACTTGTATGAAGGCAGGTTGAACTAGACATTGTGATGCAACGTATTTTAAATAAACCTACCATACCTCAACCTGGAAAGTTTAGACAACAGTAAATTATTGCACCAGATAGGTCTCTCCTCCATGTACCAGGAAGCCCAAACACAAACCCCGGGCTTCTGTATCTAACACTCCTAACTACGGTACAAACATTAGGATGTTTTCACCCTTTTGCTTACAATATGCAGACTCAACAACTCAACACTCCTCTTCCTAGAGATACAGAAGGGCCATTAGAGAGGGACAACCAGTGTGCTTACATGTTTTGTCTCACAAAATAGTCAGAGGAAACAAAATGAAAATTAAAAGGAGGAAGGGATCCACAGCCCAGCAAGAATCATGTCCAATCAGGTTTTAAAATTATACAATTTCAAAAACAGTAAGCAAGTGACACTGTTTCATATGAGGTTATGTTTCATTTTAATTGAAAAATAAAATAAAGCTCCTATTCAATGAAGCCATGAACTACCTTTTAATTATTTTATGAGCATATTATCCAAATAAATCTTTTATTTCATCTGTTTAAAATCATACAGTTGCATTTATTTTGGGGCAGAGAATAGACAAGCATGCTTGCCTGCAAAATGAATTTAGAAGGAAAATGCATTATTCTTATTCTGAGAAATCTATTGAGGCCAGAAAATTGTAGTTGTGATTGTATGCTGAGTTAGTCCAAATAATTTAAATATACTTGGTATTTTATGCTACCATAGCAATATCGTATGATGACACTGCATCACAATTTGATAATGAATAAAAACATATTAAGTTTTCCTTGCATCTGCAGACTATTTCTTTCAAGATACAGTTTCATCAACAACTTTCATGTTTTGTATTTTTCTGTACTGTAATGACTTCTAGGAATTCTGTCCACTGTGCATGCAGAGAATTCATGTTCCCCCTGCCTTCCTCACTGGAATGCATTTTTTTTTCTCCATAGAATACAGATTCTGCAGTTATGCCTTTTGCTCACCAGGGCCTACTGTGGTACCAGAAGAAAGGACAGCCACCCCAGGAAGAGGCTGCATTCCTCACACTGGGGCTAGGTGAGGAGGCACAGGAGGGACAGAGAGGGGCACATGGGGTTGCTGGGGGGCAGGAGACTGTGACATTGTACCTCAGGGGAAACACCCAGCACTCCCATGTTCATCCTTGTAAAATGATTGTGTGGTATCCCATACAAAGTTTGTCATGTTAGGTGTCTTTGGAAGGCTCATGATGCACTGAGCATTGTTGTTATAGTACTGTTATAGGTTGTAATTTCATGTATAAAGTTATAAGGCTGAAAATGTGTCCTCATGGCTTAAAGCAAGTCCAGGCAAAGATTCTCCAAGAGCAGTGAGGCAGGTCACACCTCATCAGGGCATGTACGGGACAAAACCAGCCCAGCCTCACAGGAACAAAGTACACTGGCTTAGGCAGCAAAAAAGGATCTGTTGGACTTTCGAGTGAGTCACCCCAACTTCCTCTGGTCAGTTTGGGACTACAATGAGTTAATGCTCACCTGACTCTGAAAGGGGCGGGGGAGCCACGAGGGAAGAAATGACATGATAAAAGGGAGAGACGTTTGCCATGCTCTTCTTCCTCTCTTCCACCTCTATCTACAGACATCACCACCAAGCGACTGAAGTGCTGATCAAAGGGGAGAGCCTGGCTGAAGGGCAACCAGCCAGCCTGTGGTGAGAAGCATCTAAGTTTGTAAGGGCATTGAACATGTTAAGAGCAGCTTAGAATGCGTTTTGCTTTTATTACATTTGACCAAATCCAACTTGTTATGCTGTAACTTACAGTCACTTAAAATCTATCTTTATAGTTAATAAATCTGTTTATTTGGTTTGAAGCATGTCAGAGACTGCCTTCGGGATAACAAGCCTGCTACATATCAATTTCTTTGTTAAATTGACGAACTCATAAACTTGCAGTGTCCAGCAGGCATAACTGGACACTGCAAAATGGAGGCCCCTTGGGTTGTGTCTGGAACCGGAGATATTGGCTAGTGTCATTCGATTGGACAGTCCAAGGAGCAGCTTACATGCCAGAGGCGGTGCGCGAAGAGCCCAGGAATAGGGGTTCTCACAGCAGAGTAGGGTAAGGCTGGCTCCCAGAGTCAAGGATTGGAGTGACCTAGCAGATCTCCTGTCCAAACAACACCAGGGGAACATCACAGCATCACAGACTGTAATTCAGAAGGGCTAGTCGAGTGGGGGGGAAGACAGCCTGGGGCATGAGCTCAAGATCTAGTGGGGTGACAGCATTGAGCCAGGGGGGCTGACTGGGAAAGGGACTGCAGACCCATATGGAAACTGAGGCAGATGTGCCTGACTGAATGGGAGAGGCTAAGGGTCAGTCAAGATTTGCATGGGGGAGGCTCCCCAACTCCCTAACAATCCCTCCCTCCCCCGCAAAAAACCTGTTCCATATTTCTCCCACCCACACCCAACAACCTTCCAGGTTCACTCACTCTCCTTCAGCTTCTCTGTTATCCCTAGCTCCCGCAAGCCTTTGTACTGCTTCTGAGGGGTGGAGGCAATATGTTTCTGCATTGTAGTTTAAATGAGTTACTCAAGGTTCTGTATTAATATGCCTACTAAAGAATCTATATCAAGAAACGTTTTCTGAATCTTTGTCTATATTGTTACAGACATACTTGCTGACATGAATTTTGAAATAAATGACCAAAATAATTGAAACTGACATTATATTGTGTTATTTTGACAAATTATGCATAATTTTAAAATATTGTGCACAGAATTTTTATTTTTTTTGGCACAGAATTCCCCCAAGAGTATAATATTACAGCAATTTATACTTCTTAAATCTCATTAGCCTAATAAAAACAGTAAAATTAGTGCTGTTATATTTTTGGACAAAGCTCATGAAAGAAAGAAAAAAAAGCAAGACGTGTTTAGTTTGTTTCAGTTTGAAAAAACTGTCCACAAAGAAAAAGAAAAGAAAAAAGAAGCAAAAGAAAACAGAAGTTTCACCAATGCAAAAGTAATTGTTCAAACAAACATTCACATAACAGTTCTATAAAAGTACAGATACTGATAAAGCTTCTCCACAGGGTCAAATAGGAGTTTCAGGAATATAGACCCTTATACGGAATCCGAAACAGTAGCATCACTGAAGAACGGGGCTTCTGGTTAGCATCTACAATAATACAGTATATTCTGAGGCTATGTCTTCACTGACCGAAAAAAAAAAAAAAACCTTTTATCACAGGATAAAAAGTGTACCATCCAGGCTATCCTGATGTAAAATCCTAGTGGAGACAAGGCACCTGAAGTGGTTACCACGAGGTAAATCAGATAACGTCAATCATGGGCAGAGGCATAGTGTTTAGCTCATCTAACTACCTCACTGTAAATTCCACCTTGTCCATGCTTAGGATTTTACAGTGGAATAACTAGTGTGAATTATCTTGCTGTTAACTCTTTTTTGTCAGTGAAGACAAAGCCCCAGTCCTGATTTTGTGCCTGGCAGTAGCCTTTGGAGGCTTGTATAAATAAAAGACACGAATCTTCCTATTAAGTTATTGTAGCAATGGTCTTTCAGCATGAAGAAGTTTTTTCCAGAATTGTAGAAAGAAATTAAATGGGAAGTTTTCCCAGCAAGTACAGCTGGTGCCATTTTAGCAGGAAAGTTCATGATACCCACTGGTCCATCTGCTTGCCTGTACTGAGATCTTCCAATATTAAACAAAAATACAATGTATTTTCTTTTCTTGTCACTTTCATTAACCAATTTTCAGTATTCATTTGAGAGCTTACCTATCCTCAAAATCTTCCACAAGTGGAAGTGAAATGCAGGTTAGACTGAGTGCAAACTGCATTACGGGAAAATCAAAATGGATTTAGCATTAACATGCCTCAAATTATTATGCAATGAAGATCAAGTGAAAATTGTATATTAATGAAAGATCACAAAAATGTCTTCCTTCCAAGTTCTTCTTTAAGTTATGCTTCACAGATAGAAAATCATGGTACTTCAAATTCAGGGTGCCATGTATCTCTATAAATTAAAGATGCATTAGTCATAACAAAGGCAAATAAAGTCACCACTAAGATAATGTCTTTATTGTTAAATAAAAATATGAAAATTAAATCTACATCTTGTAGAACTGATAAATGAAATTGTTTTTAATTGTTCACTTTATTAATGTAACTTCTGTTCACCATTCACTACACTTGCCTACACTGTAACTTCTGTTCCATATTGTAATTCAAACCCCATTTTAAAACATTCACTCCATTTTGTAAAAGCTTCCTCCAACCTTCATTTCTGCAAACCCTGCTGTAATCTTATTAGTTTAGTTTAGATGTGTGAATGAGGTATGTATGAATGATGGAATCAACCTCCAGCCCCAGCCTGTCCTGATGAGATAAAGTTCAAATACCAACGGCTGAAGACCTAGACAACAGCCCTAAACAAAGTAAGAAGCATCCACCCTAAAAAGAAAAGGACAACAGAACAACAGAAGGAAGATCAAAGCCAGGTCCAAGGCTGAAAGTCACGCCTGCAATTGATGGGTGATCAATCTAAACCCAGAGGCAGCATGACACAGCAAGACCTATAGACTTTGAATCCAAACTAAAACCCTATAAAAAAGAAGGGTGAGATGAGAGACTCTGGGTAACATTCTGCTGCCAACATGGAAGAACATCGGTGCCTGCCCAACAGAGATCCTGCTCAGCCTTGTGCCCAGCTTTCCTGGCCAGTTAGCTGCCACAAGCTACGAACCCAAGCTGCAAAATCAACCCATGAACTTAAGCTATCTTCAGGACTGGTAACTATGCAGCAGCTGCAGAACACCTGATGAATGTGGATGTGTGTGTGTGTGTGAATGTGTGTGTATATAGGTATTAGGTATAATGTGAATGTGTGTGTGTATATAGGTAATAGGTATAATGTGTGTGTATAAGAATTAAGATATTAGTTATTAGTCATAAATTGTTATCATAATAAATGTGGCATCTTTGCCTTGTCCCCTTTAATAAGATCCTGCTGGTTTTTACTGGTCTAATATAATTGGTATAACAATCTAAAGTTTTGGACAAATAAAGCTTTAAATTCATTACTGTTTTTGTAAGTTAAAAAAATAAATAAATAATAATCAGCAGCAGCAGCCGCCGCCGCCTAGACTATATGAGTACTCTGTATTATAGGATTCCCCCCACCCCCCCAGTGTGGTGGTTCAAACAAAAATAAATACTATGTCAAGAGTTTATGTAGTTTAATTAAAACCCACTACATAATGTGGAAAACAAAGATCAAAGAAAAGTAAAGTAGTCAGCCTCTTTATTCAAAACAACCACCACTGTCATGACTATGTTCACAAAGAATTAGGATTTCATTAGACTTTAATTTGGAGTATGCCTTATTATATTATGATCATATAAAGTAATCTTTGCACATTTGCACAGTAGATGGCAAAATATTTAAAATTTGGTCTCTGGTTTCATAATGAAGCAATACAGTCACCTTAAATAATCAAATATATAGCATACAAAAAGCAGAATATGTAGAAAAGAAAAAATAATCTTAGGGACAATCTTCACGAATAGAATTGAATCCACTAAAAAGAGAAAAACTCCACAGAAGTCAACTGTCATATCTACTCAATGTCACTGTGTAATATTCCCCTATATACTTTAGTATACTAGTTAATTTATAAATACTACCTAAATAAACTACATTGTTTATGAAGTAAAGATGAAACAGTCTATAAAATATATATTGCGTTTATAATTCGGATTCTATACTCAGTTTTATTAATTTTTGTTCTTCAGAAGTAGAAACTCTGCTTTTAAAATCAGCTAATACACAAACTTCTTTTGCTTATATGGAGGCCCCTAAAGTTTGCTACAAAAACCATGCACACATTATTGCCTCTCAGTTCACTAGTCAGTTTCTAACACTATTGCTTCTTCCAATTTATTTCACAAGTAACTTGCTGAGAAATTATGTGACTTTATGTTTTGTTTTTTCAAGTGAACAAAATTAAGGGTCAACCTCTAAACCACAACATTCAGAAGTAAGACTGTTAGGTCCAGATACACAAAGATATTTAGAAGCCGGAAGTCAATGGAAGTCAGCAGTCTAAATACCTTTGTGGATCTGGGCCACAGTTCTTTTCATTTTCTGTTGTATTGTGTCTACAAAACAGCTAACGGAAACTCAGTGGATTTGGTTCACAAAAAAATTGCTCTCTTTCAATTGGGAATGACACTGAGTTATTTCTCAAGAACTGAAAATTTCATAGAAATATAGAATTGGAAAGGATCTTGAAAGGTCATCAAGTCCAGTCCCCTGCCTTCACAGCAGCACCAAGTACCATCCCTGACAGACTATTTTGCCCCAGATCCCTAAATGGCCCCCTCAAGGATTGAACTCAAAACCCTCAGTATAGCAGGCCAATGCTCAAACCACTGAGCTATCCCTCCCCACAAAACCTGGTGTTCCCAAAATAATAATATGTGAAATTGACATTTTTGTCAGTATCACTGCTCTGTGAAACTGATAACCTCAATTTCCCTCAGCTGCTGCTTGGTCTCCCAAGGTCCACAGCTCTGGGGCAGCTCTGCCTTGAGAACTGCCCTAGAACCAGGAACCCCAAAGCTCCCAGACTCTCCAGGCAGCTGGCTCCCAGGCCTGCCTGTTCAGGAGTTGGGCAGTCCGGGAAACCGCAGGCTAGGGAGAAGTCTGGAAGCCGAGGGTCTGCTGCCTGCAGCAGTCCACATGGTGGGTCTGCCATAGAGACATTGGAAACTGGCCCCAGGGCTCCCAGCATCTCTACTGCAGAGCTGTGGACCATGGAACACTGGAAGGTTTCTAATAGTAACAAAGAATTTGTTGGATCTGTCTACAGATTCAACAAACCTTTCACTTTATCAAAACAGCATTGGCTGACAAAACTTAGTTTCATCTGAAAATTTCCAACAACCTCTACTCTACAGATATCCAGGTACAGATTATGAAATTAGCCCTAAGATATCTGTAGGCACAGTATGGCAGAAAATGAAAACAACTGACAACCTTGCTATTGCATTTTATGGATTCAGGTTTGACCCTTAATCTTGTTTTTCCATCTGAAAAGACAAGACTGCAATATAGTTTCAAGTAGTTCTGAACATATCAAAACTACAACATCTTCCCATTTAAAAAGTTTAATAGAAAAAAATAGAATTCATGTTCAAACCATCAGGAATCGCAGCTCTTCAACGGCTATTATTCCAGTTAGCCACTATGGTTCTACTAGATCTGAGCTAATAATTGATTTTTCAATTTGGTGGTCAAACCAAAAAAAAAAAGCCCTCCCAAAATTGGTTTTAGATTGAACAAAACATTTCATTTTGGGTATTTATTTTTACACTTTTTAAAAATAAATTTGCTCAATTTCAAAACTAAAAACACTGAATCGTTTTAAAGCAGGGGTCAGCAACCTCTGGCACGTGGCTCGCCAGGGTAAGCACACTGGCGGGCTGGGCCAGTTTGTTTACCTGCCACACCAGCAGGTTTGGCCAATCGCAGCTCCCACTGACCACGGTTCACTGTCGCAGACCAATGGGGGTGGCGGGAAGCGGCAGCCAGCACATCCCTCACCCACGCTACTTCCTGCCGCCCCATTGGCCTGGAACGGTGAACCACAGCCTGCCAAACCTGCCGATGTGCCAGGTAAACAAACTGGCTGACCCACCAGAGTGTTTACCCTGGGGAGCCGCATGCCAGAGGTTACTGACCTCTGTTTTAAAGTGTCAAAAACTATTTCTTTACTTTTTTGGAAACAAAAAATCTTCATTTTTAGGGCAGCCAAAACCATTCCCCAAATGCAACCCAAATTCACAAATAGTTTTGATTGACCCAAAACTGAATTTTTCAGCAAAATAAACTATGACAGAAAAAATTCACTCAGTTCTAGTCCCTACCCCTTTCTACATAAGGTATTCAGCCACTAGACTGATGTGTATGTGTGCACTAAAATCCATGTTCACAATTCCTAGGGTGACCAGACAGCAAATGTGAAAAATCAGGACACTTTTTTTTGGGGGGGAGGGGTGGGGTGGGCAGGGGGGAGGGTGTGATCCATAGTTGCCTTTATAAAAACAACCCCCCTAAAATCCCTTAATACTGGGATGGCCCCAATAATATTGAGACATCTGGTCACCCTACCACCACCACTCAATCTGTATCCTACCCAGAGAAATCATGGACACCCTTCCCATAGCACATTGGATAAACAGACATGCTGGCATGTCCACTCTGACGTTGCTACTCCCCACCAGAGTGCACAATAGATCTTCAGGATGACATTTGCTCTAGCACAAAGTTAATACATATCATGGGTGTCCTCCTTGTACAAGCTGTGACAATTTGGGTAATCTGTCTGTACAGCTTATGAATTCTGTGCAAAATGAACTGTCAGTGGTGGATGTAGCATCCTGATTTAATTTGGTGCACCCATTGAACTCTAATGTAATCGCATTACATTGAAACAAAAAAAATAAATACAAGAAGAGTAGGATACAAGCAGAGCACCAGGGGAGGAGGGGCATCTGTGCTCAACTAACACAGAGCCTACTGCCCACAGTCACCCAAGGGCTGGTCCCAATTACTCACAGTGACAAGAGACTCCACCCAGGATGCACAGGGGGGAGGCGTCTCTGATCAGCATCCAGAAGCAGCTGCTCAGAGCAGGAAAAGGCCTTGCCTTCAGCCCAGTGCCCTGCATCATTTTTCCTGCTGCCTGGAGACTGGGATGCATGGAGGCTGCTTGGAGACCTGGACACATGGAGGCATCCATGCACACCACCCCACTCCCAACAACTCTCCTCTGGCAAATTTTTGCCTTTCAAGCCTTCGTAGCAGCATGCAACTGATATCACTGCGCAGTAAACATGGCCAGGAGTGGCATCACCATAACAAAGGATCCAGGCTATCGAGCCATGCATGGCTCCTCATGCAAAGGAGTGAACATGGCTCCTTGCCCTTCTCCCCGCAAAGAGTGTGTTTGTGCCCTTGGTTTCATGCTTTCTATGGGTGCATCTGAACTCATGAACCCTTTCTAAAGCCACCTCTGCTCACTGTATGCATCTTTACCAACCTGCAAAGTCCATTTTGAATGTGTAGCTTGGAAGCATGCTGAGCACAGAGCCTAATATATCTATATCTATCAGGAGAACCTTCCATCCTAAATGGAGAGCTTATCATCTACTGCTCTGGATGCCAATATTAAAATCTAATCCTTTGTTTACTAACAAACAGTTATAAAGAAACCATGAAAAGCATTAAGAACTTGAGGCCAAATGGCACTATTACCACCACCCTCTCAAACTTTCATGATTACCAAGATTTTAAGAGCTCCTCATGTCCAGAAATAAAAGTGTGTTCAACGGGAAATAAAAATGTTCTTTTTCCTGAACTGGAGCTCTGTGACTCAATGAAGGATGACTGAGTATTTGAAGACATCCCCTATTACAGAAGGAGCAGAGGCTGCACTTCTGTAGCTAAGATTAAAGTTATGCATGAGGGACAGCCATTCGTTTTCTGATAATGAAAGCAAGCTGCTACAATCACTGAGAGATCATCACACATTCTGAAACTTCCACTGTGGCATTCAGCCATGGCCTGTAGACTCATCTGGCCTGTAATATTTTGTCATATACATGACTAGTTTATTCAGTTTTACTTGGATAAAAAATAACCAACTTTTTGTATTAGTTTTTTTATGCCAGTTTTGCCAGATGGCTTTTAAACAAAAACAGATTTAATATTTTAACCAGAATTATTCTTTCAAGGTGTTTTTGTCATTTGCCACTAACATGCAGTGCAACTGAGCAACAAGCCTGGTGTGGAGTAGATATTAGGTTATAGCTCAAATAGATGAATGGATTAATGTAACCATTTAGATGTTCAGTTAACAAAATATTATAACATATGGGCATCATATCCCCAGTAGAGACACATTCCTGCTTGAGCTTATCATTTATACCTTCTGAACACAGGTAGTCATCCATACTATATAGAATCACAGGGACTTCAAGCCACTCTATTTCAGTTTGCTAAAATCCCAACCACCAATTTGACACAATGTCCCAGGACCATCAATTTAAGTACAACCTAAAAAAAGGCTTATGGTTTCCGATACTTTACACACATGACTTCCAAGAACTGAAAGTCTTGCATATGTATAGATAGGACTATTGGCCAGGAAAGTTGCAGTACACTATTTCCTTAGAAGATATGACTCCCTCTGGAAGGGATTGCAAGAACCTCCCCTCAGCAGTCTACCAGTTTGTCTCCCCTACAAGGCATAAAGTTGTTCAAGTCATTATTCTAGATATCTGTCCACTCTTTGGTGATGACCTATCTTTGCCATTAAAAGCAACTTTCCTTTTGAGGTCAATGTCAAGATACACCGACTTATTCACTACCTGAGACTGATGGAATGTGCACGGGGAAACAGGACTCATGCCCCAAAGTGCCAAGGTTGTAACTCTGTTTCAGGAAATTTGTAATCATTTTGAGAATGCCACTCAACTATTCAAGATTGTGGTAAAGTGTTAAAAAAGCAATAGCCCAAATGCCAGGCATGCTACTTTACAGATCTCCAGCCATTACACTGTTTGGGACCAAGATGTTAGGGGAGGAAATCACTTATACAGAAATGAATAGTTAGTTATAAGACGACTACTTTTATGTTTTTGGTGATGACACTTGCCAAGGTGGGGGGGAGGGAGTGAAGAATCTATGGCATTCAAAGTAAGTGTGACCCTTAATCTATTACAGAGTAAGTGTGGGACTAGCCCTAAGAGGTTGAGGAGGGAATGCAGAGCATATTTTACACAAGTGCCAATAGTCAGCATTGACAGACAGGGCTAAACAAGACATGATGATAGGTGTAATGACCCATGGCACCAGGTGAACCAGCAGTGATCCAGTACTGAATATGCCAAACGTAGATGGGTTGTGTGCCAGAGTGTCACAAGGTTATGAGTATCACATGGTCATCACTGGTGGTAGCTATGATCTGTTTGGACTATTTCTCCTTAGCAGTCTCTCTCCTACACTTCAGTTTATGAGTAGTTATACTACGGTAGTACTCAGTTCCTGGTCAGCATCTTATTGTGCTAGGCACTACACAGACATAAAGGAAGGCTTGGTCATCGCCTTGACAAGCATACCCTAAGATTGTAAATCTACACTGCAAAAACCCAACCCAAGGTCACTGAGTCTCAAAGCCCAGGTCAACTGACGGGCTGATAAGGCTTGTGCTAGAGCAGAACTGGGCATACTACGGCCCTCCAGACATTTTAATATGGCTTTCCCCAGTCTGTGCGACTCCCAGAAGCAGCAGCATGTGCCCCCTCCAGCTTCTACACACAGGGGCAGCCCTGGGGCTCCACACAGTGCCCCGCCCCAAGTGCTGCCCCCATAGCTCCCACTGGCCAGGAACCACAGCCAATGGGAGCTGCGGGGCTGCGCCTGCAGATAGAGCAGTGCACAGAGCCACCTGGCCACACCTCCATGTAGGAGCCAGCGGGGGGACATACCACTGCTTCTGGGAACTACTTAAGGTAAGTGCCACCAGGAGCCTGCCCCCAAGCTCTTCCTGTGCCCCAATCCCCTGCCCCAGCCCTGATTCCCCTCCCACCTGCTGAACCCCTCAGTCCCAGCCCAGAGCACCCTCCTGAATTCCCAACCCCCCCCATCCCCACCTCAGAGCTGGCACCCCCAGCCAGAGCCCTCCCCCGCCTACATCCCAACCCCCTGCCTTAGTCCAGAGCCTCCTCCCACACCCTGAACTCATTTCTGGCCCCAGATGGAGTCCTCACCCCATCCCAACCCCCAATTTCATAAGCATTCATGGCCCGCCATCAATTTCCATACCCAGATGTAGCCATCGGGCCAAAAAGTTTGCCCACCCCTGTGCTAGAGGGCTAAAAGATAGCAGCCCAGACATTCAGGCTGAGGCTGGATCACTGGCTCTAAAATCCAGCAAAAGGGGAGGGGCTTAGAGTGTGGGTTCCACCCTGAGCCATAATGTATATACAGGGGGTCCCCGATATACATCTCCCTCTTATCCGTTGTTTCGCATATCCATCGTTCATCAATAGGGAAACGTGTTCCAATTCATGTTGGTCCCGATCCACATATCCATACTGTACTGTAAGTTGCAAACAATGGGTATGCGGATCTGACTGTCAGAACACATTCCCCTATTGATAAGCGACGGATATGCATAGCCACTTAACATCCAGACCCAAACCCCCAGTCCCAGCTCAGCTCTGCTCCCACCCCAGTGCTTGCCCCACACACCACCCGGCACTCCAGCCAAGGAGTGGGGGTCAGGGCGCAGAGGCTTGCCCAGCTCCAGCCGCAGAGCGGGGTCGAGAGGCTTGCCCCACTCTGCTCAACTGGCCCTCCTGCTAGGGAGCAGAGTCAGGGTGCAGGGGCTTCCAAGCCTCAAGTGCACCAATCCCACTCCCCAGCAGGAGCACGGGGCGGAGTGGGACAAGCCCCGAGCACTGGGTGAGGTCGTGGGGGCACAGGCGCACATTTGTACAGGGTCTACCATTTTTTCGGGTGCCCCTGGTCAGAGCATCTCTCCCCCCCACACTCCGTGCAAGGCTGGCTAGAGGTGGGGGGAGAGGCGGCTAGATCGCTCCTACCCCTCCGCTCCCCAGTCATTGTCCGCACACCCAGGGATCACCCAAGTGGACAACAGGAGACAAGAAAGAACAATAGGTCAGCACTGAGGTTCGTTTCTTGTATGTCAGAAGGAGAATGGAATAGAGGAAGAGGTAAGGAGAAGCTGTGCAAACACACTGCAAGAAAACTGTTCTTGCCTTTTTTGCCACTTACAACGTAAAAAGTAAGTCTCATTAATGCAGTTTTCCTGCATTCATCTATGGAAACAAAATGCTACATTGCTAGAGACATGGGCAAGTAAGGAGCACACTCTTTTAGATGATGAAACTGCCCAATTGTTTATTGAACAGCTAACTAATAAACTCCAAGTGAGGCATTCTTGCCAAATAGAGAGGAAAGGACATACCCCCTCCATCTATCAAAGGATCTTAAGACCCTGTTCTAGCTCACTCAGCCAGGGAACCCACAAGGTCAACAGGTCAAAGCAAACAAATACTAGTCACTTCCCAAAAGGTCACAAAAATTCATATTTGCAAACCACATTGAAAATATGCTATATGTGCATTTCCATAGTACATAAATATTGAGCAGAGATGCTCAGTGTAATATTAGATCCACCAGTTCGGGGAACAAGGGGAGGGGTCAAAAAAGAAATCAGGAATCCAGTGAAAGTACATCTCTCACATTCACAACTAAATAAGCAACATGGTACGTCAGTATACGTTTTTATAAGAAGATTACAGCAGGGTGTGAAAAAAGGTTATGCTATCAACATTCCCGATCAAGGAACATTAAGTCCCCGCACTCCAAGCTTGTTCATCAAGAATCCCCTTACTCTAAAATATTTTCTTGGCAAAAAGCTGGGTTACTTTTGACCAAAGTGTAATCTCCAGCCTGAAAATGACCAAATAATAATAGCTGTAATTAGGGCAAAAAGAGCTGTGGATATGCCCAGCTAATATCATCATTTAAGGGAGATCTTGATGCACCTTTTATCCATTAAAGACTATAAAGTGTTCTATTACTATAACGTGTTCTATTCTGTTTGCCAGAAGCAGGGAATGGGGCGGATCACTGATGATTTCCTGTTCTGTTCATTCCCTGGGGCACCTGGCAATCGCCATCTCAGAAGACAGAATACTGGGCTAGATGGACCTTTGATTTGACTCAGTGTGGCCGTTCTTATCGTCAGACAGTACTTTGGTATAAACCTATACCCCAGTAAAACCATGTACATTTCAAAGTAACCAAAGTACCTGTTCCTTCTGGATTAGGGGGTTGGAGGGGGTGCAGAATCTGAAGAGCTTTGAGGGTGGAGCAAACTGGCCATATATTTAAAAAAAAAAAAAAAGCTTTGAACAGGGTTTGTTTGTCTTGCAGTATGGTTTACTAGGAGCGCTTACAAATTAACTTTGACCGAGATTCCAATGCCCTTACTCATGTTAAATAATACTTACACCAGAACAGTCCCACTGGTTTCCATTAGACTACTTGTGGGGTAAGGCATTACCCAAGTAGTGTAAAGGTATCAGCCTTGTGCCTCTAGTTGTTTATTCTCCTGCTGCTTTTCCTGTGCCAGTCAAGCATGGTAGGGAAATCTTTTAAATTTGAGGGAATGAAATGCTATTTCATGCAGGTTTGCAGGTAGTCAAGGTAACTGAAGGCAGGGGTTAGAGTGGTCCCAAAATATAGCCCTTTTCCAAATCCTAGCATTACTTTCTTACACAGTGAACAGAAGAAATAAATTAAGAATTTTTTTAAAAAAAAACCTTGAAAATAGTTAAAAACATTAAAATTTTTAACCAGCAGGGTCCGTGTTCGTATCTAAGACCCATTCCTTGCATAATACAAAGTGGATTAACAATTTTTTTAAATTTAAATTGTTTTGTCAAAGCCTATACTTACTATAATCTATTACAATTATTTAAACAAAAAGCATTAAGCAATATACATTTTCTGCTGAAGTTCTAAACAAAGGCAAACCACTGAAATGGTGAAAGTCACTGGTAAGCACCTGGAGTTTGTTGAAGTGCTAAACCAGCTTTTGACAGCAGCAACCTCTTCCACAGGTGCAGAGAGAATATTATTTTCTTCATTTCAGTTGATTCAACTAGTTCAGTTCAATTACTAGTTTGAAGCTAAAATACAGACGGAGTTATAAAAGCAGGATAGCTTGTTTTTCCTCTTCCAACTTATGAATGCCACTGTCGTGTCAAAGGATGAGCTCTACTAGTTCTAATATCTTGAAGGACAAGAGTGATCAGAAGTATTTGGTTCATTAACTACAGATTTGTTTAATATCAGTTTTAAATGTAAAACATGCTTTGATAAAGTTTGTGTCCAGCACATTTAAGGTAGTTACATTTAATGACAAAAATAAAATGCTGTTTTAGCATATTTTATTGAATTCTAATTTTCATCCAAACAGAGCCTGACAAATCAAAAGTAAAAAATTCATCATTCACCATTTTCCAACAATGAAAGTGTAAAAATTAAGAATCTGAATAAATGTATGTTAAGCTATATAATTGCTTAAATGTGTATAGATAGTGTATTGTCCTGGTTAGCAAAAAATAAGTACCAAATGTAGCATGAAGGTTATATTTTAGTTGCAAGTCAATGTGTTTTAATGGTTACCCAACCAATGAGAATAAACTTTTCTTTAGAAAAAAATTCAAATTCAAAACAAGATTAAACCCAATAATTTAAATCAAGGTTTCCTGCTTGCCGATAGAAATCAGCTATTTAAATTGCTTTGATTTAGACCTATCCATCTTGCATAATGCTTGTGAGAATTAAGCCTACTGTTACAAACAATTCAGTAGAAGGGAAGAAAGGGATGACAGACTTTTATATATACACACAAAAAAACCAAGGTCTTTTTGGAACTAAGATGACTCTCAGTCACCCCACCCCGATGATTATATTACTCTTCCCTTACATCATGCTTTCCATCTGGTTTTAAATGTTTTAGATTTTAAGCTCTCCAAGGCAAGAACATATTTTTCTGTACAGAATCATAAAAGTGTATGACTGAAATGGATCTCAGTAGGTCATCTAGTACAATTCCCTGCATTCATGGCAGGACTACATAAGAACAAGACCACTCCTGACAGGGTGTTATGTCTAACCTTTTCTTAAAGGCTTGCTATGACAGAGATTCCATAACTTCCAAAGGCAATTTGTTCCAATGTTTAACTACCCTGACAGGATATTTTTCCTAATGGCTAACCTAAACCTTCCTTGCCGCATTTTAAGCCTATTGCTTCTTGTCCTAGTCTCAAAGGTTAACTAGAGCAACTTCTCACCCTTCTCCTGCAGCAACCTTTTATGTACTTGAAAACTGTTATGTCCCCTCAATTTTCTCTTCTTCAGACTAAACAAACCTATGTTTTTCAATCTTTCCTCATAGGTCATGTGTTCTAGACTTTTAATCATTTTTGTTGCTTTCCTCTAGACCTTCTCCAATTTGTACATATCTTTCCTGAAATATGGTGCCCAGAACTGGACAATACTCCAGCTGAGGGCTTTTCAGCGCAGAGTAGAGTGGTAGAATTACTTCTCATGTCTTGCTTACAACATTCCTGCTGGTACATCCCAGAAACATGTTTGCTTTTTTTTTTTTTTTTTTTTTTTTTGGCGCAACAGTGTTGACTCATATTTAGCTTGTGAACCACTATAACCCATAGATCCCTTTCCACAGTACTCCTTCCTATGCAGTCATTTCCCATTTTGTATGCGTGCAATTGATTGTTCCTTTCTAAGCAGAGTACTTTGCATTTGTCCTTATTAAATTTCATCCTATTTACATCACATTATTTCCCTTGTTTGTCCAGATCATTTTGAATTTTAATCCTATACTCCAAAGCACTTGCAACCCTTTCCAGTTTGGTATCATCCTCAAATTCTATAAGTGTGCTCTCTATGACATTACCTAATTCACTGATGAAAATATCGAACAGAACTGGACCCAAGACTGATCCCTGTGAGACCCAACTGGATATGCCCTATCTGCTCGACTGTGAACTGATAACTACTCTCTAGGAATGATTTTCCAACCAGATATGCACCCACCTTATAGTAGTTCCATCTAGGCTATATCTTTCCAGTTTGTTTATGAGAAGGTCAGGCAAGGACAGTATCAAAAGCCTTAAAGTCAAGATATACAATATCTATCACTCTCCCCTAAGACTTGTTATCCTATCAAAAAAAGCTATTAAGTTGGTTTGACATGATTTGTTCTTGACAAATCCATGTTGATTGTTCCTTATCACCTTATTATCTTCCTGGTGTTTGCAAATTATTTGCTTGGTTATTTGCTCCATTATCTTTCTGGGCACTGAAGTTAAGCAGATTGGTCTAGCTTTGTCCTTATTCCCCTTTTTATTGATTGGCACTATATTTGCCCTCTTCCAGTCCTCTGGAATCTCTCGTCTTCCATGCCTTTTCAAAGATAATCAACTAATGGCTCAGATATCTCCTCAGTCAGCTCCTTGAATGTTCTGAGATGCATTTCACCAGCCTCTTATGACCTGAAGACATCTAACTTGCCTAAGTAATTTTTAACTTGTTTTCCCTATTTTCACCTCAAATCATACCTCATTTTCATCGGCATTTACTATGTTAGATAGCCAATTGCTACTAACCTTTTTGGTGAAAACTGAAACAAGAAGGTCATTTAGCACTTCTGCCACTTCCAGTTATTGTCTTTCCCCTCACTAAGTGCATAATGGATCTACTCTGTCCTTGGGTCTTCCTCTTTCTTCTAATGTATTTGTAGAATATTTTCTTATTGCCCTTTATGTCTCTAGCTAGGCTAATCTTGTGTTTTGTGCCTTTGCCTTTCTAATTTTGTCCTTACAAGTTGTTTGTTTATATTGATTCTTTGGAATTTGACCTGTTTTCCACTTCTTGTGAATTTTTTATTTATTTTAGAGTTTCAGATCATTGAAGATCTCCTAAACAAGGGTGGGCACTTGCCACACTTCCTATCTTTCCTATGCAGTGGGACAGTCTGCACTTGTGCCCTTAACAACAACTCTGAAAAAACTGTCAGCTCCCTCAAACCGTTTTTCCCCTTAGACTTGTTTCCCATGGAATCTTACCTACCAACTCCCTGAGTTTCCTAAGGTCTGCCTTCTTGAAATCCATTATCTTAATTCTATTTTCCCCTCTACCATTTCTTAGAATCATGAACGCTTATCATTTCATGGTCACTTTCATCCAAGCGGCCTTCCACTTTCAAACTTTCAATAAGTTCCTTCCTGTCTGTCAAAATAGAATCTAGAACAGTCTCCCCCCAGATGCTTTCTCCACTGTCTGAAATAAAAATGGTCTTCAATGCATTTCAAGAATTTGCTGGATAATCTGTGCCCTGCTGTATTATTTTCCCAACAGATATTTGGGTAGCTGAAGTCCCCCATCACCACCAAGTTCTGTGCTTTGGATGATTTTTTATATGTTTATACAGTAGTTAGTATACCTTGGGCACAACTGCTGAAGTAGTAAAAGTTAATGCAAAGTTTAGGAATTGAGCTGTTTGGAAATTGTCTGCCATATGAGCTTTGGCTTTTTATTTTTTAAATTCACAGGAAGTGATTTCTACCTTACAATCTGTTTTAATTGGAAGGTTACAGACTGAGGGGGTTCGGGAAGCAAACTCATAAACAAGATATTACCTTCAGCTGACATCTTATCATGAATTCACACCTGCAAAGGCAGTGTACAAGATTATTCATGGTTCCTAGGCCTCTCTGCATCAAGACAGGCAAAATTTTGGAGTGTGCATAGCCCCTGATCACACTGAGGAAGTTGTGAGGTCAAAATGCACCATGCACTATTTTTCTGCAGTAGAAAGCTTCCAGGGATAGAAAACAGAATACAAACCCAGATCTAACTCAAATTAACCTAACACCATGATAGCAAATGAACTGGACAAGAAGCAGTAGGGAGCTGGTGCAGACTCCCAAAATCCATCTTTAAAAGCCAGGAACTAGAGACCAAGCCAGAGCTGGCCCATACAAAATTTTGGCCACTGGACAGATGGAGCAGTCAAGATTTCCAAAAGAAATTCTGAATGTAGAAGCCATCTAAGAGTGTCATAATTTTTAATGGAAACATTCCAAAATACTTAAGAGGAAGATGAGAGCAGAAATTTTTGTATATCTGTGTGGCAACATGACCAAAAAAAAAAAAAAAAAAAAAAGTAAAATTATGCCTAAGGAGCCTGCACCTTCTGCCCCAGCCCTGAGCCACCTCCCAGAGCCAGCACCCCATACCCTTTTCTGAACCCAGACTGCCTCCCAGAGCTTGCACCCCTCACTCCCTCCTGTACCCCAAGCTCAGCCCAGAGTCTCCTCCCATACTCTGAACCCCCTGGCCCCAGCCCAGAGCCTGCACACCCTCCCAAACCCCAAACCCCTGCCTCAGCCTGTGAGAGTGAGCGAGCATGGGGAAGAGCGGCAATGAAGTGAGTGGGGCGGGGCTTCAGGGAAGGGGTGGGGTAGATCCTGAGTTGCACTTACATTGTGCGTAAAAAGGTTGGAAACCACTGGTTTAGCACAATATTAGCTTCAGAAAAAGAAGGCTTTTTGCAACTCAGGACTAAGGTGCATTGGCAAAGTCATACAGAGGAATTTACACTGTGTGTCTAACCCCCACACTCACAATGCCTAATGATCTTATTTACTGCTGATCACGAGCACCACTCTCCATATAAGATAATGGAGGACAAGGTACTGCACTGAAATATTTTGTAATCATAATGGAAAAGTTTGCTTACCCAAATGAATAGAGTTATGTATGCGTTTGTATGTTATGAAAGATAAGACTAAAGATAACAGATGTACAGGTCTCATCTCGTAATCAGAACCAGACATCAATCTCTGAAAATTTATCACATGGGGGGAAAAACAAGAGCAGTAAGTATGCAACAAACGTTACACAATCTAAATGAATTCCTTGAACTCTCTAGGCATCAGCACATCATCCAGTTAGGAGCTACCCCACTGTTTTCAAAAAAACTTTCAATAATTAATTCAAGAAGCTGCATAACACACTCTGCCTCATGGACATCTTGATGTTCATTCTGTTTCCATCCACCTGAGCAGAAATGCACCACGTAGGTGACTATCAAAACTGAATGTACCAAAATGATTTTCTCTACAGACAGACAATACACAACAGGAGATCATCTCTCCAATAGGCAGGAAAATAGACAACTTTAACTGGTTGTTGGGTGTAACCAGACAGTGCTAAGTGGACAGGCACATTTTCTAAGCCCACAGAGCTGTTTATGAATTTCAACTCTTGCTCTTCACAGTACTGTAGATGGAATTATTTTAAAAAGGACTTTACCAAACAGGTACATTCATGGCCGTACTAATAGTATGTAAAACCTTAAGCAATACAAAACCACCTAAGTGAGGAACTGCTGCCTTAGGATACCACCATGGCAACTGCAGCCACTGAACTGGAACTGCTGACCACAACTATTTATAGCTGCTTTCGACACTCACTAGACTGCTGTAAGCGGACCCACAACTCTGGCCCCATGTGCTTAAATCCTCCAGAGTCTGAACTGAGCCAGGCACTGGCCCTGGTGTGAGGCCTCTAGGCACAATTTTGGGGTACAGATCCTTTGTCTAGCATCTGCTCTGAGAGCTGGGACCTCATGGTCCAACTACCCAACCCTGGGATCAGTGCTGATCTCCAGACTCCTCTGCAGCTTAAACACACCCTCTCCCTGAGTTCCAGCCATATGGATTCTCAGAATTCAGAGGTTAGCTCTTCAAAGGCACGTAGTAGGTGTCACACACACACTGCACACTAATGTTCTTTACTTAAAACCACAAGAACTGCAACTCTCTACAAAAGCATTTCCCTCCAGAGCATTCTTTGGGTTGGGGTCAGAGTCCTCTGGGAACATCCAGGATCCTTCTTCTGTATCACATGGCTTCTCTTCTCAACCATAGAGGCCCCACCTCCCACCCCCTTTCCAGGTCAGTTTGCTTTGACTTTGGTTGGTCCTGTAGCTAAACTGGACCCCTGCCCCCCAGCTAAAAAAAAAAAAAAAAAAAGTTTGCTTGTCTCTTTGCATCTCCTGCCCAAAACTTTGTAACTACGTCCAAAGGCTTCCTGCTGAGTCCTTCTTAAGCCCTTGCTTTGTCATCAGTCTCTTTATCCTGTTTGAGAATTTTCCACTCTCCTAACTTCCCTAGCCCCTTGCAGAGAAGTAGGATAAAACGGCTTCTTTTAGGCTTGAGCTAATCCATTGTCCCAAGGTGTTTCCACCTGAATGGGAGCTAGTGGAGTTCTAAAGACTCCCGTTGTACCTAGTCTGGGAGGGCTGACAGACAGTTCTTGTCAACAAGGGTGGAAACCTTAAGCAAATATGTATTCAATGACACAGCAATGTTCTTAATCTTATAATAGCAACCAGAATTCATAAATTGAACAAATATTCTCCATCTCACCACAGTGCCTATGATGTGGAAATGCCCCTCTTTGAGATTATATTGTGGTGGGCAGATTCTCCCATACTGGCATCCTGATGCCCACATGCCTACCCCTAGCTGTAATAACCAAGCCCAAAGTTCCAGAATACTCTCCTCCTGGATACACACTGGAATACTTCTGTGTCATCAAGACATTTCTTTATTGATACATTCAAAGGGAGGGATCTTGTGTGTATTTTGAGGCAGGTATGTTTTAAGTCTGTCTTTGTTTTGTGGTTTGCTTGCAGCCTGTTTACTATTAGGCGTCTATATTTGTATACTTTATAGAAACTGGACACTTAACAGCATACTTTGTGTTAGCTTCCATTTTTTAGAAAGTGAGAAACTAATGGCTAATATTTCCGAAGTGGGAAGATTAGTCTGAATTCAAACAATTAACCAACTCTACTCTCACATTTGTGTTATTTACTTTCGCCAAAGTAGAATTAAGAAGTCAGGAATACAGGTTTGACAGTATCCCTTTTAATTGCATGGTAATCATCAACAAACTAGGGTTCTGTGGGCTGCTCTGTGCAGGGGGTCGGACTAGATGATCACATTGGTCCCTTCTGACCCTAAAATCTATGAGTCAATCACAGTGCTTCTTCAAAAGAGTTGACTACTCAGGACGAATATGTGACTGAGTTACCTGGTTCTAGATTAGAAGTTAACATTTTTTAAATACTGTGTATCGCCTTTCAAATGAGTCATTTTTTATTATCTAAACTATTTTGAAATTTAGTAAATTTCAAAAAAGCCATAAGACAGTCAGAAAAGTTACCTACAGTTTTGAACTATCCAGTTTCTCCTTCCGTTGCTCTACACCATTGCAGGATTTTTCCTACAGTACATTTGAATCCAGTGCAATTGCTTTGATACAAGCAAAGTACTTGTAAATTTAGAAACAGCTCCTGCATGTGTATTTTGTTAGTTTTAGTTTTGCTCAAGGGAAAGTATGTTTCAATGGCCAGTAAATATGAATGTCCAATCCACAGAGTTATGAACATGAAAAATGTTTGAGTTTTAGCACACTTTGATACAAAAGCAGATCACACCTGGAGTCCTCACTTCAACTGAAAAAAAAAGAAAAAAGAAAAAAAAAGACCAATATCAATAACTAGCCTACATTAAGGTATAACTAGTCATCTTTTACTTCACAGATTTCCAGTGACTAACATGACTTTCCCATGGGATTTTTCTAGTCATTTATAGTCCATTACATTCTATGGCTATAGAATCCCTGCTGTGTTAAAAATGCCAAATATAATTTTATTTCGTTCACTGCTTTATGCTATATCTTCTTTTGTTCAGATCTAATTAGCGTAAGACTGTTCATTTATCAGGAACTTTTAGCTCATTATGTTAGGCATTACAATATTTCTTTAGCTTTTCCTTATAACGCTTACTCTAGCAAGGCTATACCTATGGCTGAGGCGTACTTTCAGCCTAAATCCCTATTTTCAAGCACTTTAAGAAGTAAGATTGCTTTGGGGCTGAAACATCTTTGTTTATTCTCAGTCAAATGCAGCAACTTCTGGTTTATTTCATGGTTCTTCTTGTTTGTTTTTAATTAAAAAACCCCACTGGCCAAATTTTTAATTATCCAAAAGGCAAAATGAATCTTCTTTCCAGTTATACTTTCTATGTACTTATACTGCATTCAAGTAATTCACAACAACATATTTCCTGGGCTTCTTCAAATAACTGCTTGTAGCTAAAACATTAGCCAAGTGTTTTAAGACCATAGAGTGCGTATCATGACCTACTACTCTGTATATATTTCAAAATCCCATACCCAGCACTATCCTTTGCCTGTTCCTTAGCAGCTATAGTGTCAAGGTCTCTGTGACTTTCTAAATTCCACTTCTGTTACTTCTCTATTTAAGGAACTATTTTAAAGCAGTATATTCTCAGTTAATTTACAGTCATCCTTTATTCTGTTTCTTGCTTCATTCTGGACATATTCTCTCTAGTATTTTCATCCTCATGGTACGTGTAAAGCTAACCCTATTTCCCTTAATTGATGATGGCTGGAAGTTGTGTTCTCTCTAAGCTGCGCGGTCGCACAGCCACTCAAGAGTCAATGAAGTGTGGCATACTTGATTAGCAGAGCCCGGTACATCCGATGCTGTGTGTTCAAGTGCCCCTCCCCCCGCTGCTCTGCAGCCCTGTTCCTCCTGCCCTCTGCTTTGGAGCCCCTGGTCAGCTACTCCCAGAACCATCCTGCTTAATGTGCAGTGTTGAGTGGGGAAGAGTGGAAGGGAGGAGGTGCACTGTAGTCAGGGTAGTATGGAGGCAAGTATGAGAGAGACTCGGGGAAGGCGGGGGGGGAGTGCACGAGTGCTGGCTGCTGAGGAAGTATCAGAGGGGTAGCCGTGTTAGTCTGGATCTGTAAAAGCAGCAAAGAATCCTGTGGCACCTTATAGACTAACAGACGATTTGGAGCATGAGCTTTCGTGGGTGAATACCCACTTCGTCAGATGCATATATCTGACGATGTCATGCATCTGACGAAGTGGGTATTCACCCACGAAAGCTCATGCTCCAAATCGTCTGTTAGTCTATAAGGTGCCACAGGATTCTCTGAAAGACTGTGCGCCGTCTCTTTAAGGCACTCACCAGAAGGCTCATTGTTCAAACCACAGCAGCTCTGTCTTG
This sequence comes from Gopherus flavomarginatus, assembly GCF_025201925.1. Taxonomy (NCBI): domain Eukaryota; kingdom Metazoa; phylum Chordata; order Testudines; family Testudinidae; genus Gopherus; species Gopherus flavomarginatus. The sequence goes on from NC_066617.1 coordinate 270,384,089, forward strand.
CTTCTGAGCCCTGTCCACCCTCCCCAACTCCACAGAAATGGAGTACATGGGCAGTGGGGAGACAAACACCAAGATATCAGTGTATCTGTTCTGCACATTAAGCAGGAGGGCCCCAGGAGCAGCTGACCAGGGGCTCCAAGGCAGAGGGCAGGAGCAATGCGGCTGCAGAGCAATGGGGGGATGGGCACCTGAATACATGCCACCGGACATGTATGGCACTTGATTGACTCTTCATCAGCTGTACAACCACACAGCTTAGAGGGAACACAGACCACCAAAATTCCCAATCCTACAACCAATTGCTCCTGCTACATCTTACTGTAAAGACTCTCACCTGGAGCCAGGAAAGTTAGTTCATAAAAACTATTTCACTAGCTATAGTTTTTAATGTCAAATCTAGAGTGGATATTAAGAAACTTGTCAAGGCAAAATTTGAGATGCTATTAGTTACAGTCCAGTCAGTCATATTACAATACCCAGATTCTTTTAAGGAACCCACATTGTTCATCCGCTTTCCTTTAGGTGTTTTTAAGCTGCTTAATAATTACAATAATTCATTAAAATGCTATAGTTATATACTAGTCTTTAGTTCCCTAGGTACTTAAGTAGACACAATGTTTGCCCTTTTGTAGTCTTGCAGGGCCTCATCTGTCCTCCATGAACTAAAATGCCATTTAGATGCCATCTACACTACAATAAAAGACCCGTGGCACAACTGCAGCTGGCCTGGCTCTGTTGACTTTGACTTACCAGGCTAAAAATCGCAGTGTAGACCAGTGGTTCTCAAAGCCGGTGTGCCACTTGTTCAGGAAAAGCCTCTGGCCGGGCCAGTTTACCTGCCATGTCCACAAGTTCAGCTGATTGTGGCTCCCACTGGCTGTGGTTCACTGCTCCAGGCTGATGGGGGCTGCAGGAAGGGCGGCCAGAACATCCCTCAGCCCACGCCTCTTCCCACAGCCCCCATTGGCCTGGAGCGGCAAACCACAGCCAGTGGGAGCCGCCATTGTCCAAACCCGCGGATGCGGCAGGTAAACAAACCGGCCCGGCCCACCAGGGGCTTTCCCTAAACAAGTGGCGGACCGGCTTTGAGAACCACTAGTACAGACATTCAGCCAGCTCAAGCTTTGTGACCCTTCCTTCCACCACCACCCCAACCCATCCCACACACACATATGGTCACAAAGCCCAAGCTCCATCCAGAATCTGAACATCTACCTTGCAGTGTTTAGCCCCACAGCCCGAGCTAACCGACCCAGGATCTAAGACTTGGTACCGTAGGGTTTTTTTAGTGCAGTGTAAACACACCCCAAATGTCTTTGATACTACTTCATTTCATTTAAAACACTCCATGTTATCGCAGCAAAGTTATTTGAATACAGCCAGACATTCTTTAAGCTCTTCATTCTTGCTTCTGCCTTTCTTCCTCCACTCTCCCCTATTAGTGTGGTTCAGAACTTTCCTGGACTTTTTAATGTTCCCAATTAATATTACATTGGTTTATTGTGCCTTGCTTTCCCAATCAGTTTTTCTGTTCAAGCCTCTAGTTCTGCGTGTTGCGGTGTACAAGCCACACACTGAGCACTAAGGGCTAACGGGCTCATTTTGGGCTCAGCCAGCCCCATCCTGCCACACCTGCAGCAAATGCTCCATCTGCTGAAGGAATTAAAAGGGAGCGAATTAGCTCAGTTGGTGAGCCATGCTGAAGGTGAGCAAATCTGCAGCCCACAACTCCAGAAGAGTAGAGCAGAGCAAAACCTAAAGGCTCTGATGCAGCTGCCAAAGGGGCCCTCCACGAGGAAAGGGAGGACCCTCCACAGAGACAAGCAGAGAGGGAAGTATTCTGTGTCCCTGGACAGTGGCAACTCCCTCCTGCTTCCTTGAGATTTGGATTTTCCCCTCAGGCAAAGGCCTTGGGCTGAGGTGACCCTAAGGGGGCACAAGCGGAAGAGGCCCAGGGAGAACAGCCTTAAATAGGCTTGATTGCCAGGTTAGCGGTAGCTAAACGGGCCCTGGGTCAGAGCCCAGTAGAGTAGAAGGGCCCAGGCTTCCCTCCCCACAACTCCCTTGGCAGTTCAGGGTTGTGGCCGTGACCTGAGTGGAGACCATTACAGTCAGTTAATTTAATTTAGTAGAGAACCCTGGATGATACTCTGATGGATAGAGCCAAACTTTATTCTAAAGAAAAATGATTAGGTAAGCAGACAGGCAAACAGTTACCAGGTACTGCAATTATACTCACATTCAAAGATAGAATGGTGTATCAATGGGCGATCAGTCCACTGACAACAGAATGAAGCATAGCCTTACAGCCCTGTAACTGACGGCAGGTCTACACTGCTGTGGAAAAGCAGAGTCACTTGCCCCATAACCTCAGCTGTGCAGAACACGCCACCATCCACAGCCTCAGGAACGACTCTGACATCGTAATCAAAAAGGCTGACAAAGGAGGTGCTTTCATCATAATGAATAGGTCGGAATATGAAAGAGAGGCTGCTGGGCAGCTCTCTAACACCACATTCTACAGGCTATTATCCTCTGATCCCCCTGAGGGTTACCAAAAGAAACTACATCATTTGCTCAAGAAACTCCCTGAAAAAGCACAAGAGCAAATCTGCACAGACACACCCCTAGAACTCCAACCAGGGGTATTCTATCTGCTACCTAAGATCCACAAACTCGGAAATCCTGGATGCCCCATCATCTCAGGCATTGGCACCCTGACTGCAGGACTGTCTGGCCGTGTAGACTCTCTCCTCAGGCCCTATGCTACCAGCACTCCTAGCTATCTTTGAGACACCAATGACTTCCTGAGGAAAGTACAATCCATTGGTGATCTTCCCGAAAAACTATCCTGGCCACTATGGATATAGAAGCCCTCTACGCCAACATTCCACACAAAGATGGACTACAAGCCATCAGGAACAGTATCTCCAATAATGTTACAGCAAACCTGGTGGTTGAACTTTGTGACTTTGTCCCTAAATGTGAAATAGTTGTGGGTGAGGACAATGTGTACCTTCAAGTCAATGGCACTGCTCTGGGTACCCGCAGGGACCCACAATATGACAACATTTTTATGGCTGACTTAGAACAACACTTCCTCAACTCTCGTCCCCTAATGCTCCTACTCTAATTGTGTTACATTGATGACATCATCATCTGGACCCCTGGAAAAGAAGCCCTTGAGGAATTCCATCATGATTTCAACAATTTCCATCCCACCATCAACCTCAGTCTGGACCAGTCCACACAAAGAGAACCACTTCCTGGACACTACAGTGCTAATAAGCAATGGTCACATAACCACCACCCTATACCGGAAACCTACTGACCACTGTACATACTTACATGCCTCCAGCTTTAATCCAGACCACATCACACAATACAATTTCTACAGCCAAGCTCTAAGATACAACCGCATTTGCTCCAATCCCTCAGACAGAGACAAACACCTACAAGATCTCTATCAAGCAGTCTTAAAACAATAATACTCACCTGCTGAAGCGAACAAAGAGTGACAGAGCCAAAAGAATACCCAGAAGTCACCTACTCCAGGACAGGCCCACCAAAAAAAGTAACAGAACACCACTAGCCATCACCTTCAGCCTCCAACTAAAACCTCTTCAGCATATCATAAAGGATCTACAACCTATCCTGAAGGACAATCCTTCACTCTCGCAGAACTTGAGACAGGCTAGTCCTCGCTTACAGACAGCCCCCCAACCTGAAGCAAATACTCAACAGCAACCACACACACACCACAGAACAAAAACATTAACCCAGGAACCTATCCTCACAACAAAGCCCATTGCCAACTCTGTTCACATGTATTCAAGGGACACCATCATAGGACCTAATCACATCAGCCACACTATCAGAGGCTCATTCACCTGCATATCTACCGATGTGATATATGCCCTGTGCCAGCAACATCCCTCTGCCATGTGCATTGGCCAAACCGGACTGTCTCTATGTAAAAGAATAAATGGACACAAATCAGACATCAAGAATTACAATATTCAAAAACCAGTCAGAGAACATTTCAGCCTCCTTGGTCACTCAATTGCAGACCTAAAAGTCGCAATTCTCCAACAAAAAAAACCTTCAAAAACAGACTCCAACGAGAAACTGCAGAATTGGAATGAATTTGCACACTGGACACCATTAAATTAGGCTTGAACAAAGACTGTGTAATGGCTCATCCACTCCCAAAGTAAAAGCTATTTCCTCACGCTAATTTTTCCCCTATTGTTACTCACACCTTCTTGTCAACTGTTGGAAATGGGCCATCCTGATTATCACTACAAAAAAATTTCTCCTGCTGATAATAGCCCACCTTAATTGATTAGTATTGTTATAGTTGGTATGGAACACTCATTTTTTCCATGTTCTCTGTGCGATGTCTCTCTCTTTCTCTCCCCCCCTCAACTGTACTTTCCACGGCATGCATCCGATGAAGTGGGTTTTAGCCCACGAAAGCTTATGCTCAAATAAATTTGTTAGTCTCAAAGATGCCACAAGTACTCCTCTTTCTTATTGCTGCTTAAGTTGATATAACTTACATTGCTCAGGAATGTGAAAAAGCCCCCGCTCCATGTGATGCAGGTTTCACACTATCCACATCTGCACTAGGTCAGCAGAGCTGTAGTGTAAACTTACCTTTGATTATATACTTTTGGGTATTAACTAGACAGTTTTCCATAATTTAGCAAAACTACTCTTTTTATAACCTATTATAATGCTAATTAACATTAAACCTATGCATTAACATTCACATTTCTGCCACCTCTTTATTGGCTTTTTACATTATACACAGTTTAAACTAATATCTTCATCAATACCCTTCCCATGTTATCAATATAGACAGCATTTTAATAAAAAAAATTCACAATTCTCAAAAACACTCACTAAAAACCATGCTAAAACCAGTTATAATCAAAATATAGCTACAACATAACCCTGGGTTATGGCCTTATCAGCTTCAGTTTTCCCATCTTACCATCTCAAACTTATCTTCATGCTAACTAACTCATTTTCCCATACTCCTCGATATTTAGCAGGCATACACCCTGCTGCAGTGTAGGCATACCCTAGTGAAACAGTAGGCTATTCACTGCACCCACTTAATCCTTGGCTTCCAACTAAACCAGCAAAAGCACCATTTACTGATAACTGTGACACTGACACTTGCTCACTAGGAACTGAACAAGAGACCAAAAACTCATTTCACAGTACACTGAACGGCAATATCTTCCAATTACCACTGTCCTGGACTGAATTTCAGCCAAAGGTTATGAAGATACTCTGTTCTTCTCAGGGACAAAAGGATGGTCCAGAAGGACCATCCAGGGGTTTGGACACTAACCTGGGTTTTGAAACCCGAGATCAATCCCCTGCTCTCCTATAGCCTTCATGTGTGACCTCAGGCAAGTCATTAGTGGCTGGTCCGGACTACAGGGGTATGAACTGCAGAGTGCCCTGAAGTGATGCACTCTAAATGATCCATGTAGACCCTGGTGGCATAAATGTAAAGATACTTTGAAACAGGGACTACATCAGTGTGAACAAACAAGACTACGTTAACATGAAGTAGGTACCTTTAAGTTTATGCCAGTAGGGTATTACATGGGGCAGTTAGAGAGCTCTACAGTTCACACCTCTGTACTCTGGTTGTGGCACTGTGTAGATAAGCCCTTAAATTCTGTGCCTCAGTTTCCCCATCTACAAAAATAGGGAAGAGTACATCCTACCTCACAAGAGGTGTTGAGAGGAGAACTACAGTAGAGACTGACAAAGTGGGTATTCACCCACGAAAAGCTTATGCTCCAATATATCTGTTAGTCTATAAGGTGCCACAGGACTCTTTGTTGCTTCTTAGTAGAGACTGAGGTGCTCAGATACGATGGCAATGGGGCTATATATACCAAAGATAGATTTAAGCCATTATTGACACTCAGACATTCAGTCCCCGGGATGATTTTCAACAGTCTTTGACTATTTTTATTTATTTATTTTTAAAAGGAACACCAACTTTTTTCCCATAATTCCATCCCATAGAAGACTTTCCCATTAGCCTACCTACCTCTTGGAAACCCAACTTTCGCTTCCATCATTCTTATACTGCTTCATTCTCCCTTCTTCATTTGTATAAACTCATTTTATAAAAACACTGTTATTAGTTACCTACTATTTCCAGTTGGTCAGAGTCAAACAACAAACAACAACAGGCTATCCACTTGCTACCTCTTCCTCTGTAATAAAAGTTATTATCTAAACTAGTGTAGGATACTTTACTTTTGCTGTATTAGGCCAAGTTTACACTACCTGCTCCCCGTGCATTGTATATGGAGCCTAAGCACCTAATCCAGGCTTTGCGGATTCCAGAGATTTCCTAGGTGCCTAAAGGTTAGGTGTCACATTGCCAAGTGGTGCAACATTGAATTCCTTTGTTGTTCAGAAAGAAGCTAAAAAAAAAAAAGGAACAAAATGATCAGACAATACTTACAGCACTGGAATCAACATCGCTATGTATGGCAACAGTTTTAATGCCCATCTTCTTGCATGTTTTAATCACCTATTTAAAAAAAAAAAAAGAGTTTTCAGTATTTAAGTAATCTTACAGCAAAAAAGTTCAAGAATGATAAATGCTTGAAAGTTATAACTTACTCTGCATGCAATCTCTCCTCTGTTGGCGATAAGGAGTTTCTCAAATGTCTGAAGGGGGAAGATATTGATGAATCAACATTTTTCTTTTTAAAAAACACAAATATAACTAAAAAACCAAACACTCCTAATAGATTTTTACCGGTGGGCCTTGTGTAAGTGAGGAGGAGGAAAAAACAAAAACAAAAAACAAACCAAAAAAAAAAAAAAACAAACAACCATCACACTGTTCATACCAGAGTCTAATCTTGATTATTCCGACGGAAAGGAAGACAATCAATTCAGATAAACAGTGATCCTTCCATGTAATTTTGCCAACTCTGAACTGGAATTTGCCGTTCCATCAGGCTTGAACTCTTTGGCTTTGTCCACATTTAGGAGTTTTCACTTTAACTACGTTGGCATAACTAAGAGGCAGTAGTACCCTCCCAGTGCAGACACAGTTATACTAGAATACAGGCCTGTCGACACAGTAAAGTTACAGCACTGTAAGCCAAGGTATGAATTTAAGACATTGTAGTTATACTATCATGTCTCCTTGTGTGGAAACACTTGTTTCAATATAGCAGTGCTCCCCACTCCTGGCCTCCGTTGCTTACATCACCTTGTAAGTGTTTACACTAAAATTTAAAACAAAAAAAACAAAAAAGGCAAGCCACATATTCCAAAATAAGAGTGGCCACAAAGGGAGTGATAGCAGTATAGTTATGCAAAATAAAGTAAGTCAATTCTGCAATAGACACACTAACAGGAGGAGACACTGAACTCTTGTTCCTGCTATTACAGAGGACACATTTGACATCCAGCAAGAAACATCACACATTGCTTTTGAGCAACATGCTGTCTTTCCTGAGTAGGTCATTTCCCCTAATTAGTAGAAGATCTTGAAATTCAGTCTGATTCAGTTTTTTTAAATAATGTTCAGATAACTGAGTTTGAGCTCCATTGACACCCACTACCCCCTGCACGTACTCACAGGATTTCCAATTAACAGATTGAGGGAAGCTAAGCACCCTGTTTCACTGCCAATACAGAGCTATCTTCATGACACAGAGGAAATTAACCATAGTGGGAGAGGGAGGAGCAGTCTTGAATAAGTGACAGTCAAGACCTGTAGGAAATGTTGCAAGTGCAAATTCATGATCAAATTCTCCCAAGAATGAAGTTACTTTTTGTTCTACACTCCTGTTTCCCCCACCCTTCATTTTCTAATATAGCTGTCATCCCCTGTCAGGTGCTTCTATGCAGACATGTAAAGCTATGGCTTGTATTCCCCAGAGTGAAACACAGCTGCTATACTTTCCCCTCAATACCAGAGCACATGCAGCCACAGCATTTGCAATCATCCAAGCAGATTTACTTAGACGGAAGCCAAGTGAATGTACCTCCCATTAGAAAAAAAGTTTTGCTTGGCTAGTAGCTGCAGACCTAGATTGCTACTTCCTGAGTCAATTAATGGGCCAGACACAGAGGGGAAAAAATAAAAAAAAAAATAAAAAAAAAGCTGGCAACCTCCTCTAACTTGAGGATTTACTCTTCTCTGCTAGCCCCGTAAAGTCTCATCTTTATACCTTCCTAGCATGTGAACTGTTCATAAACATTAGATTTGGAAGACGTTAGGTCATTTAATAAATGTCCTGCTGCTAATGCAGAGTTGCTGTCTATAGTAATTTGCAATGTTTTGTCAATCTAGCTTTAAAGATTCTCTAGAAATGGGGACTCAACCGCTGCAAAAATAATGACTAAGTACAGTGTAAATAACTATTTCCAACGTGTTTTGGAATGTGAAAGAAATGTACATTATGTCCAGGGCATGGGCAAATACACTCCCAAGAATAAGGATAATTTATCTGCCCGAAGAGCAAGATTTTTTTTTTTTTAAATAAAATCCAACATTTAAGGAGTTTTGTTAGTAACAGGCAGTCTCACTAAAACTACTAGTGTTAGCATAGGTACTGGAGAAAAGATTAACTTTTGGCTTTCAAATATATGTTTATGGTACAGTATAGTCGAGTGATTTTATAAAACTTACCTTCTCATTGGGGTCATATTCAGCTGTATAGAATGTACGTGAAGTTATAAGGCACCATCTTGAATGGCGTGTTGCACACTACAAAAAACATGGAGGGGATAAGGATTCAAATTACAGATGTTTGGTTAATTAAAAGAATAATTTATATATAGCATTTCTTTAAAAAAAAATTAAGCTGCAAGGAAGTTTAAAAAAAAAAACCCACTACACATATACACCACACTTGAAACTTCTTACATTCAAACCTAAAAGAAAATATTCAGGAAGTTTCAGGAAAAAGGTTTTCATTAAATACTAGACATGAAAAACTTCTCCCCTATGTACTGTATTAGATCTCAAACTTATTCCATTGCCAAAAAGAGAGCACTGATTCTTCATGGCACAATCAGTGATTAAAGTTAAAATTGCAAGAGTACCATAAGTTATAAGCCTTGAATGTTCTTTTACTGCCACATTCCCCCCCCCCTTTTTTTTTTTTAAAAGGGTAGCTTTTCTCCCTATGATTTTAGATTGGGGTGGGGCTTTGTTTTAATTTAAAAGGGGGGGGGCGAAGAATTGAGTGCCTCTCAAGAGATGTATTGAGAGAGAACTAGAAAGAGTTTAGTTCTGATAGAGAAGCTTGAACACACCACACTGGTCTGCCAGTACATCTCAGACCTGAAATGCTACATCCCCTGGGATTTAGAAGCACGTAAAGCAGGCAAAAGTGATTTTATGTGGCTAAGAAACTACTACAGGACCAGGTTAAGACTAAGTTTTCTTCGGTTCAAATTAGCATTTTGGCCAGAAGTGTCCAGAACTAAAAGGACAGCACATTTTCATCTACTGTCTTACTCCCTTATATATCCACCAACACATCTGTCCATCCTCAAAGATTTTGGAATTTGTTTACAAAAGGATTGTTAGCAGTTCACAGCTTAAACAGCCAAGTTTTTCCATTTCATGTAGTTTAAAATAACAAAAGCCAAATAATTAGCTTCCCCTCATCGAGCAACTCTTTATAAGCACTTCTAAGTGTATTATTTAAAGCTGGTGAAGTAGAAAGATTTCGTAGTCTATTTTATCAGTATGTCAGACTACTTGAAATGTCATTTTGAGTGTCCAGGCAGCAATTTTGGATGAGCAGTGAAAGATGTCCACCCACAAGAATGACTAGCTTACAGGAGGAAGCAAAAGATCAGAGAGATGCTCTTTGTGCATCACTCATCTTTTCCTAGGACACATGTATCTATACTAAAACTGCCATCTTACGGAAAAGCAGCAAAGAGTCCTGTGGCACCTTATAGACTAAGTGGGTATTCACCCACGAAAGCTCATGCTCCAATACGTCCGTTATTCTATAAGGTGCCACAGAACTCTTTGCTGCTTTTACAGATCCAGACTAACACAGCTACCCCTCTGATAACAAAAATCTAGTGTTTGAGAAGAGATGGGGACAGGGTGACACAGTGGTTCTCAGGCTGTGGCCCACAAAGCACTGCCAGAAAGTGTGTAGAGCTATTCCTGTTCCAATGGCTTAAGCTTCACTAATTGTAGCGGAGTCCAAGACTTCCAAGAGGCAAAGAGTTATATATAATTTTTAAGGCACATGCACCACCCCTTCACAGTTATTTCAGGTCATCTCTCTAAAGCCTGCCTGGCCGCTTCCTGACTCTTCCCACATCACCCAGGGATTTTTTTTTTCAGTTGGAACACAAGAATGATCAGGTTCAGACAATAAAATTAAAGGAGCAGTAAATATACATAGCTGGACAAAACCAAACTGAAAAAGTGACTGGGACAGTCGCTCTGTCTGTAGTCCATACAGTTTTAAAGATTAGGAAACAAAGACTATAGATCCCTAGACCCAGGAAGATTACTCAGGGTTCAAATACAAAATGGGGTGGAGCATAATAAATAATTAACTGCACTATCAAGGTAAGTTTTTCAACTTCCTGCCCTTATGTTTTTTCCATATAACCAAGCTCTATAAATGTACCACAAGGAACTGCTATCTGATGAGGGGATGAGTGAGTGAGTGTGAGCATGACCGTGACAGACATAGCGGGTTAGATAAAAGGAGGAAAAATGAAGCTTGAAGAAAAATAAATAAATAACATATGTTGGGAGGCCATATGAAGTGGGGTTGCACAAAGAGAGGGACAAATACAAGGTAAAATTTTGTACTCGTTCTCTGGTTTGTCCTTTCCAGAATAATGAGTAGGGATAGCAGACAGGTGCAGGAGTGGGCCATATAATCCTATTTCTGCATGTGAAATAGAAGAACGGACACCTCATTTTGGCTGGACTGGGGGGGGGTGGTAAGGGGACACATACCCTCCTCCCATCACCTCCCAACAGAAAGGCACCATCTCCTTTTCGTACACTACTACAGAAGGGTAGGGAAACCCACAAGAGCTCAATCACACACACATTCAACAAAATCTTTGCAAGTTAATATAATTCCCTGGAAGAAAAGCTTCTGATGGTTTATAGCAGCTGAACCAAGTGTCTACAGCTAATTTAGAAAGAGAGGCTACTGAACTGTCTTGTAAACACCACAAATACAAAGCCCTTTAACTTTGAAGGCACAGGAGAAGCCAGAAGATGTTTGTGCTAAAAGAAGCAAATTAGAAGGGAAGAAATGGAAAAGTTACAGTCAGTTTTAATTAAAATGGATTTAAGACCTTGGCATTTATTGAAAACACCTTTTAACATTGGAAGAGGAAAGCTGTCATGCAGTTAGAGAACTGAAAAAGTAAGAAACCTTTTTTAACTGTTTTAATTAGACCTCTACCCTGATATAACATGAATTTGGATATAATGCGGTAAAGCAGCGCTCCAGCGGGACGGGGCTGCGCGCTCCAGCAGATCAAAGCAAGTTCGATATATGAGGGGGGATTTGATAGCTGCTTTCAACTACCTGAAAGGGGGTTCCAAAGAGGATGGATCTAGACTGTTCTCAGTGGTACCTGATGACAGAACAAGGAGTAATGGTCTCTAGTTGCAGAGAAGGAGGTTTAGGTTGGATATCAGGAAAAAACTTTTTCACTAGGAGGGTGGTTGAAGCACTGGAATGGGTTACCTAGGGAGGTGGTGGAATCTCCTTCCTTAGAGGTTTTTAAGGTCAGGCTTGACAAAGCCCTGGCTGGGATGATTTAGTTTGGAATTGGTCCCACTATGAGCAAGGGGTTGGACTAGATGACCTCCTGAGGTCCCTTCCAACCCTGATATTCTATGATTCTATAACACGGTTTCACCTATAACACAGTAAGATTTTTTGGCTCCCAAGGACAGCATTATATCGGGGTAGAGGTGTTTAATATACATTTTGACAGGAACTTCATCTTAGTTTTATAAAAATAACCTAATTCGTTTACAAAGCTTCTACATTAAACAAAATCACAACTATCTTCCTCTTTTTCCTGTATTGAAAATACTAGGAGAATCAAACTCAAATTCCGTACTGAGTTTACATTTGGTGTATAGTTTGTCAGATTAAGTGCTTAAGTACACAGAGTTGTAATCTAACTCAGTGTGTTGCAGTTAATTGTTTTAAACAACCCACTCAAAGTAAGATTTAAGTCAAATTTGCTTCAACTTGAAGCAAAACCATTATTAAAAAAAAAAAAAAAACCCACACACACACACACTAAGAGCAGTTGGTTGAACCTGTACTGATAGGACCAGAGTTTGACAACTCTGTGCTAGCCAAGGTATCTATAAAACAAGTTTCAAGCACTTCTCCAACAAGATGACATTTTACAATGCATTTAACAGGGCCTTGGACCAGAGCCACAAAGATAGAGGCTTGGTCTACGCTACAAAGTTAGGTCTATGTAAGTCACCTTGCGTCAGCCTAGTTATGCCTGTGTCTATGCTCAAAATTCGTCTACCACTGATGTAAGTACCCCATTATGGCAATACTGTTCAGGGAAGTCAGCCTGTCGTGGTTGACACAGTGCAAATATAGACACCGTGACCTATGTTGACCCTAACAGTTCTCCAGCAGCTATCCCACAATGCCAGACACTGACCACAACTGTGAACTCCACTGCCCAGGGGTCACAGACACCAGGAGCCACACACAACCTGTACAAAGCCCATATTTTTTAAAATGCCTTTTTCCGATTTCCCAGTTTGATAAACACACCTAGCAGTTCTTCCATGTTGCACACGAGTGCCTAATGGACCACGCTGGCTACATGCTCCAGACATGCACCTGCCTGGAGTAGACAGAAGCCACTGGATTTCTCGGGCCTGTGGGAAGAATAGTCTGTGCAAGCACAGCTACAGAGCAGTTCTGGAAATATGGACATTGACAGACAGATTGCACAGGGGATGCAAGCAAAGGGGTATGACAGGGATCAGCAGCAGTGCTGCATGAAAGTGAAGGAACTGCAGCACAGATACCAGAAGGCCAGTCAGGCCCAATAGTCGATCTGATGCTGAGCCACAGATCTGCTGCTTTTAATACAAGCTCCCTGACACACTTGGCAGAGACCCCACCAGCACCCTGTAGAGCACCAGGGGTTCCTTTGAAGAGCCCAGGATGTAGACCCTCCTGTGAACAGCAAGGAGAAGATGGGAGACAGGGGGCATACGATCAATCAGGGAGGTCCCGCCATGCAGAGCCAGGATCCATTCAAGACTCCAGCACAGTCTAGTCAGTTCTGGCAACTAAGCCCCATGCAGGGGAAGAAACCTCAGGAAAAGTTTGTGAATCTATTTCCTGTTACCACGGTGGATACAAATCAATTATTTTAAAAAAAGATTTAAAAAAAAAGTTTTTAATAAAATGCTTTGAGGAAAAAAAAAAAACTATCTAAAGATATCTTTGAGCTATAATGTATCTCATCACGGAATAGGGATTACAAATTCTAATTCTATGGTATGAAACAATATATTCCTGTTTAAGAATGTTTAAGAAACGTTTTGTAAACGAGTTCATGGATTAGGGACCCAATCTTATGGAGTTAAAATTTCAGTAACTCCCCACGTAATGTCCTCTCACTTAACATTGTTTCGATCTTATGTCCCTGCTCAATTACAGAATGTGCTCCATTTAAAGCTGTGCAATGCTTTGCTATAATGTTGTTTGGCTGCCTGCTTTGTCCACAGCTGGCAGCTCCCTTACGCCCCCCCTCCACACACACACAGCACCTCCCACCCACCAGTAGACTCCAGAGATCAGCACCTTCACCCCCCCCCCCCAACTCCTGCCCACAGCAATCAGCTGGCTTGCGGCATTCAGGAGGGAGGAGCAAGGACTCGGCCTGCAGGCTCCCCCTCCCTCCTGAACATGGCAAGACAGCTGATTGCGGCAGGAAGGAGGGAAGGGGGAGTGTTGCAGGGTGCTGGTGCAAAAGCACTTAATAACCCCTGCTCAGCCAGCTCCAATCAAGGGAAAGAGATTGGGGCTGGTGAAACAGTCCTGATGCCTGGCCTGGGGATTGTCTCCACCTGCGGGCCTGACAAGCCAGCAGTTATAAGGATTGGGAGCCACAAGAAAAGCCAGCCAGGGAAAGGTCAGACTCCGAGCTGTGGGCTGACCGCAGGAAAAGAGGGAACTAACCCTGTAAGCTTTATATATAGCTCAACACTGGAGGTGGGAGAACTGTGTATGTGTAAATAAAGCCATGGGTGCTGCATAACTGAAAGCCTCCGCACTTTATTGGGACAGCCAGCAGGCTCTGGAAGAGGGGTGTAACAGAGAACCTGTCACAGGGAGGAGTGAAGATGTGGTGTGCAAAGTAAAGGTGGGGGGAGAAGAGGGAGGTTAAGGGTGGGAGCTTGGGGGAAGGAGTGGCGTGGGTGGGCTGAGGGCTGAGCCCCTCCACCCCTGGTGCTTGCAGAATAGGAGAAGCTGCCACTGCTTCTGCGCAATGTGCTTCTCCTAGCCTACTGCACCTTCAGTCTCCTTGCCTGCCTCATTGTCTCCAGTGCCTGTGTGGGGTAAGGCAGAGGCACCTCCCAACTATAGTACTGCACAGCAAAAAAAAAATTCCCTGGAACCTAAACCTCCACATTTACATTAATTCTTATGGGGAAATTGGATTTGCTTAACATCATTTCCCTTACAGTCACATTTTTCTGGAACATAACTACAACATTAAGTGAGGAGTTACTGTACAGGCATTTAAAAAATGAATGGGACAAGCACTCTCTCTAGCTCATTTTCTTGCAAAATATTCTCAATACTCGGTACCAGTGTGAAAGCTTTATTGCCAAAGAAGAGGAGTTGGCTAGGACATGAACATCCTGCAATCATCCCTCCATAATGCCAACTATAATAAACTTCAGAGCTAAGGGTGAACCATTCAAGAAGCATGTTTGCTGATGATTTTTTAAAGAAAGTCACAACAGTGAAGCGGTGGAAGTCACTTAAACACTTCGATTCAGAGACTGTTGAAGTGATCTCACTTTTAACAGCAGTAGCTTCTTCTGCCAGTGTAAAAAGAATATTTTCTTCCTTTGGACTAAATTCATTTCAAACTGAGAAATCATTTGGGACTTGAAAAAAAGCAGGAAAGCTTGTTTTTCTTTTCCTGTTTGTTTATAATCTGGAAAACGACGGTGAAGACGACTGAGTTAACTGCAGAAGCCAGTATTTTGAATTTCTCATGTTGACCTGGCTGACATAAATGAAATATTTAAAAAAAAAAAAAAAAAACTATTTTAGTTAAAAAAATTAACAAAATCAAACCTGATTTGAAAAAACTTTAATGTTTAACTACATTCAAAAATTCATATGCTTGTTTTGTTAGAATATTATATGTTTGCTGTTGAAGAAAAAAAATCCAGAGTACATAACGTTGTTCTAGTTAAATAAAACAATTCAAATGTCTGTCTGGTGATGTTCTCCTCCTAATACAGCCTGGCAAGAAAATCCTCCAAAAATTAATGATTAACCTGTTGAATTGGAGATAGTTCACCACCCAATGACTTCATAAGTATCTGCTTCAATTACCTTCGGTAAATGAATATAACCAAACAATCATTCATTTTCTATTATAGCTGTAAAACTAATCTGAAAAGTTTTCAAAATAAATCACTTTAAAAATGTATAGTGTGTGCCTTCTAAAAATGAAACCTACATCTCTCTCTCTGAGTTGTGAAGAATATGCATTAAGGTTATAACAACCAATAAGAATGCACTTTTATGTAGAAATCCATGATTAAATCGAGTCTTCCTGACTAGTGATTTAATTCACTAATTTGATTTAAATTAAAACCACCTTGCCTGTTACAATGTTTAAATGTACAGATGAAGCCCAACCCCTACATAGCAGGACATGAGTATTGAAACAGAGGCAGAGTTGGTATTCGCATTGCCTCTTGGCTAACTTTATGTGGGAAAGCAGAGCAGTTTGTTTATGTACACAAGGACAGCCCTCAAGAGATCTTGATAAAATTTTCACAGAGCTACACTGCAATGCTTTGCCAAAGATTTCTAGGGATGGTAACCTTATTTCTTCCCCCACAGTAACATGCCCACCTGCAATGACTTTAGGGTGACCAGATGAGAGGGAGACAATATCAGGATATGCGGGGGGGGTGGGGTGAGGAGCAAGAAGAGAAGAGATTTGCCAGCAGAGCAAAAAAAGGCAAGTGCTGACAACGGAGTGAAACATCGGGACAAATTGCGTCCCAACACCTAAATATGTGGACGGTCCCAATTTTATCGGGATGTCTGGTCACTCTACATGACTTTGGCTAGCACCGTAGAAGTAAGAAGCCAGCAGCATACAGGGCCATGTGGCTTCAGGATGCCAGTTGGAGCAGTGTTTTCTACATCTTTGTTACCCTCAAGAGCAAGATATGAGTTAAAATCACCACCACCTGTGGAAAATAGTATCAGTGCTCCATGCCACTGCCCTACACTCATACCCCAAAATTTTATTGTTTTATTATTTTAAGAGTCATAATGTTATTGTACAGGGCGAGTTCAACCTACCAAAACCACATTCCGCTGTTATTCTGCACCTGCTGAGCTAGCACTTGACTCTTTCCTTGATGCTGTTGAGGTGGTCAACATGCAGCATCATGAGCCAGGGAAGCAAGGGGTAAGCTAGGTCCACCATGATCACTGTAGCACTGACAATACTGATATGCCAAATCCTCTGGTCAGGAAAGAACATCCCTGTTTGCAGCTTTCTGAACAGTCCTGCATTCTTAAAGATGAGAGTATCGTGCACCTTCCCTGACCGGCCAACATTGATGCTGGTGAAGCATCCCTGGTGATCCATCAGCACTTGCATATCCATAGAAGAGTAGTCCTTTCTGTTGACGCAGTCTGTGCAAAGTGAGCTGGTGCTAAAATAGGAATGTGTGCACCTTCTGTCATCCCATCTCAGTTCAGGAATCCCACTGCTGCAAATCCACCATCTCCTGTACGCTACCAAAAGAGACACTCTTGTATAGCAGGCAAAGGAAACTATTAATGGCTCTACACACTTGCATGACAAGAGTCCCCACTGTGGATTTTCCAAATCGAAAATTATTTCCCACTAACTGGTAGAAATCCAGGGTTGCAAAATTCCAGAGAGCAATCGCCACTCACTTCTCAACTGCCAGTGCAGTTCTCAATCCGGTGTCCCTGAGCGGGATGGCAACAGCAAACTCAGCACAGTCCCAGGAATATGGCATTTTGTGTCTGAAAGTTCTGCAGCCAATGCTTATCATCCAAAGCCTGCATTACAATGCAATCCCACCAGTTAATGCTGGTTTCTCAGGGTCAGAAGCAGCTCTTCTCCACCTGCAGCTGATCTACAATGCCATCAGCAACCTTGAAGTGGTTTTCACTATCTACCCTCTATGAAACAGAACCTTAGCAGCAAAGAACATTACTTTCTATGGCTCTACAAATACTGGAGGATTGTCTGTCCTGTGTTTGCAATACTCATGTCAACAGTGCAGAGCTGTGTGAACTCCATGGTTCTTTCAGAGAGGACTGACAGCAAGAAGTGCTGTGCAGTTTTGCAGGGTTTTGTTGTTTTTTTTTTAATAAAGGCATGAAAATAAAGAAATAGATGAAGCTGCATGATAGGAACTTGACTCCTTGCTCTCAGTCACTCCCACACAACTTGTTTCTGTCCCACCATGCATTGATGAAGTTTCTCAAGAGACCATGCGCCAGACAATGGCAAGTTGCACACTGGAATACCTACCCATGGTGCATCAACACAGGCACTCCTGGTAAGTACACACAGCACCAATTCAATGAACCAAAAATGCATGAGCAATACACTAAGTGCAGCAGCTCTACACCAAGATAACTTGTGTCAACCAAGGTGTCTAGTACAAACATGGCTTTAGGCACCACTGTTATCCACAAAACTCCTGCTTGGCTGTAAGCACCTAAACTCATTGGAGCCTCAATTTCTACCACAAGAGCTCTGTCTGGGCATGTACACTGCTGTCACTCTCCTCAACCCCAGAGCAATCCGCAAACTGTGGAAAGATAGATTTAGAGTGCCTATCTCACATACAGGACCCCAATCCAATAGGCATGCTCAGAGGCTGCCTACCAGATTAGGTCCCATTCAAAAACCTGGCTGGAGGAGATGGAGGCAGTGCCCATGTTATAACTGAGCCCAGTGGTTAGAGCACTCACATGGGACATGTGAGATCCAAGTTAAATTTCCCCCTTTTTGGAAGTGGTGTTTGAAAACTGGATTTGTAACGGACTTTGCAGCTTATAAACAAAAATCTTAATTATGGCAAGCTTCTGCCAATCCATAACGCATTTCGCCTCTAATTACAGGTTTCCCTCCTTTATCCTTGTTGACCTAATACCATCAGTTATACTACATGTCAACCTCTAGAGGAAGAAATTAAGGTCTCCAATGTTCTTCTATTTTGCTTAGAATCCTATTTTAAGTATGTCAGTGACAGTCTAGTTTTTCATTATATGCCTCACTAGTTATATACTTAATATCATGAATATGTATCTTAAAGTATAAGAGATCTTTGTAAGAATTCACACTGCGCACTTCAATAAAGTTCTCATTAATGTAACCTATTAACTTGTTTTTTTTTCTTATAAATTACTTTCACTGTGTCAGAAGATGCCTGCCCTTGGAAGTTAATAAGCTACTGTGGAGTTCCATGCTCCATTGGACAGGTACCAAGTTATCTATGCTGCTCACTCTACCATTTATTCCTAAGAAATCTTCCACTTCTGGGCTCCCAAAGGGGGGATGGGAGGGAGAATCATAGAATATCAGGGTTGGAAGGGACCTCATCTAGTCCAACCCCCTACTCAAAGCAGGACCAATCCCCAGACAGATTTTTACCTCAGTTCCCTAAATGGCCCCCTCAGGGATTGAACTCACAACCCTGAGTTTAGCAGGCCAATGCTCAAACCACTGTGAAATGCCTCCCCTCCTTATCTGTTCTAATTTGCTGCATCCAGCCCACACGCATGCTTATTCACCCAGGTCCTGCAGACCTTCTGGACAAGAGAAGTCTCCTCTTCTGTATGCCTCCTAAGATACACAGTATGGCAGCTTTGTTGCCACCATCCTTAAGAGGTACTACACCGGAGAAGGCTCCATTCTGTGGAGCTCGGAGTTCTTCTGATCAGGTAAATTGTGGCTTCTCCCTTGACTACTTCAGATATCCATTCCAAGGCAATTTGCCTTCAGAATCTCAGGCATTCACATTCCATCCCTTCCACCGCCCCAGCATTTAGGAGGTGCACTGTTCTGCAGAGCTCACAAGTTCTAAGGCTATACAAGACAGATGCTTTGTTCTGCAAGTTTCTCTCCAAGCTCTACCCTTTTTCTCCTCCTCCCTAAAGGATCTTCAAGACCTCTCTATATGAATACCTCTGTTCAGAAACAGAGGATGCATGAAATATCATGTAACAAAATTTTAATATTTTTGCACAGCATTTCACATAATTGCTACTTGTGGTGCAACAAATGAGATATTATCCATTAGTTTTTATGCAGTACATAGAAGTGAGACAAATACCTTGGTTTTTCTTTTTGAAAGCTAGCTTATACACAACCTTTGACACAATCATTCCCCAATCCTGACTGGAGAGTCCAGAAGCCACAAGTCTGGTATGAGAAAAGTAACTCATTCCCCCTTCCCCCCCCAATTTGAAAGGAGAGGCGCCATGGCAGTCAGAGCTATCAAGAGAAACAACCAGGCTCCTGAAGGAAGGGCACTGAAAGCTGAGGCCCATTTGAACATTATTCCCACTGGTCCCTACCAGCTCACCCCAGAGGGCAGCAGCTGGCCGGGACTAGCCTGGCACAGCCCAGAAAAACGTGGACAACCCGTACAGCTCCCTGGGGCAGGGAAGGGGCACCTAGCATAAGATCCCAGAGACACTCTCCGGGCCCTGCAGAGGGAGCCGCTGGTCTCTCACCGGCCCCAGACAAGGGCGGCGACGGACTCGCTCAGCGCTGCTCCCCCGGGCTCCTGCCACAGCCCATAACGCGACCTCCGGGGGCTCCCGCCGACGCCCCCTTGGGCGCGGGCTGGGCTCGCCTCCCGTGCATCCCCCGCGGGCGGCTCCGGGAGGGCGCTCGGGCCCGGCCGCTGCTAGCGCTGACCCGGCTCCACGCTCACCTGCAGCGCAAGCAGGTGTCGCTGCGGCTGCCGCCAGCTGCCCGCGACCACTTGGCGCAAGGACGCCGCCATCGTCGCAGCCAGCCGGCCTCCTGGTTGCCCTTTCACCTCGGCGAGGAGGTGGGGCCAGCGCTCCGCGCTCAACCAATCAGGATCGCCTCCCTCCCTCGCGCCGGGCAGGCACTCAGGCTGTGGGACAGTGTTCGAGGGAGCGCGCGCTGCTCCTTCCCCGCCTCGCGCCCGTCATCCTCGTGCCTCGGAGGAGCCGGGCGCGCCGGGATTCCGCAGATTAGCCCCGGAGAACGCTGGGCTGCTGCGCGTGCCCGGCAGCCCCAGAGGGCCCCCGCCGAGCACGCGCAGGTCAGTGCCACCTCGCTGAACCCGGCGCTCCGGCCACAGGCGCCGCGAGCGTGACTGGCCGCGCGCCGGGGTGAGGCTGCACTTTCTTCCCTGGGCTCGCGGTCACTCACCTCGGCGCCGAGGCCAGGCTCCGGGGGCGGCTGCTGCAGCCACGTCCTCAGCGCAGGGAGCCCCGAGCCAGCCCGGGCGGTGACCCCAGCCTCCAGGCAGGCTTGGGAGGCGTGCTGCCAAGTGCACTGCCGAGGACGTAAGGCAATGCACGCACAGGACCTCCGACCCACTGTCAGCGCCGCAGGAGCTGCTGGCTTTCCACCCCCAGCATCTCGGGACTGGGCTGGCGGAGTAGCCGTGGGTGCTGTTCCCCTCCCAATGCACACTTTGTCCCCCACAGCCAGTAAGGTACGTTTTGTACACCCAGCTCTGCTGGAGTGTCACCAGTCTGGCTGCTAGTTAGAGATTTTTCTAGCCTAAATAAGTTAATAGTATAAAACCCTTCAATCACCCCACTCTGGGAGGTGATAGTACCAGCCTACTCAGCACTGGTCAGGCCTCAGCTGGAGAACTAGCCAGTTTTGGTCGCCAATGGATAGAAACAGGGCCGGCTTCAGGGTTTTTGCTGCCCCAAGCAGGGGCAGGGGTGGGGAAAACCCTCTATCACGATCAGCTCTACCACTGCTTCAGTCTTTGGTGGCAATTAGGCAGCAGGTCCTTCACTCCGAGAGCGAGTGAGGGACTTGCTGCCAAAGAGTCCGAGGTGCCGCCCCTCACTAGGGTGACCAGATGTCCCAGTTTTGGGGTCTTTTTCTTATATAGGCTTCTATTATCCCCCACCCCATCCCGATTTTTCACATTTGCTGTCTGGTCACCGTACCCCTCACTGTTGGCTACCCCAAGCACCTGCTTCCTGGGCTGATGCCTGGAGCCGGCCGGATAGAAAGGATGTAAAGAGGTGAGGGGCAAAAGGAAAGGATCCAGAGGTGAGGGGCAAAGACAATCAAAGGGATGGAATGCAAGTCATATCAGCAAAGATTGAAGGAACTGGGTATGTTTAGTTTGGAAAAGAGGAGATTTAGGGGGGATATGATAGTGGTCTTCAGATACTGTAAAGGCTACCATAAAAGCTGGAGAAAAGTTGTTTTCTTCTGCCATAGATGGCAGGACAAGAGGCAATGGGGTCAAACTGCAGCACAGCAGCTTTAGATAAAATCTCAGGAAGAAAACTTCCTAACTGTAAGAACGGGAGATCAATGGAACACACTGCTTAGAGAGGCCTTGTAAGCACCTTCACTAGAAGTTTTCAGAAAAAGACTGGATTGGATAGCCACCTGTTTTGGATGGTTTAGGCCAGTGATACTCAGACCTCAGTGGTTCAAGAGCCAAATTAGCGATCAGTATTACCCAAAAGAGCCACAGTAGTGTAAAAGCAGCAAAGAATCTTGTGGCAGCTTATAGACTAACAGACGTTTGGAGCATGAACTTTCGTGGGTGAATACCCACTTCGTCGGATGCATCCACCCACGAAAGCTCATGCTCCAAAACGTCTGCATCCGACGAAGTGGGTATTCACCCACGAAAGCTCATGCTCCAAAAACGTCTGTTAGTCTATAAGGTGCTACAGGATTCTTTGCTGCTTTTACAGCTCCAGACTAACACAGCTACCCCTCTGATACTTGACAGTAGTGTAAATTCATTGTTTCATTTACAGTAGTACTATATATTCATATTTAAACAGTATGACAGGAAATATTTGGTTTTTATATTGATATATATTATTCTCACAGCAAAGTGAGTTAGTATTATTTTATCAACTGCAATTAGCAAATAACATAGTAAAATCATCCCGATGGATTAACAATTAGATCACACAGTGTTTTAATATGTGCTGCAAAGAGCCTCAGGAGACACATTAAAGAGCCACTTGCAGCTTGTGAGCCTGAGTCTGAGTATCACTGGCTTAGACACAACAAATCCTGCATCTTAGGAGTGGATTAGACTAGATAACCCTTGCAGTCCCTTCTAACCGTATGGTTCTATGATTCCATCATCACTGTACAGCATAGGCTATAGGGAAACAGGAAGGGAAATTTTCAAAGGGCCTCAGGTGGCGGCGGGTTCTGTAAAAGGTCTAGCTCCCCACATTTGTGCACTCAGACAGAATGGGAATTTCCAAAGTAGAATGGAAGTAATACTGATTCATTAATTAGAGGTATAAAAATAAGTACAGTAATGGTAAAGTGTAGAGAGGATAACAGAGATGCATGTATTTACTCTTCCCCCTAATAAAAGAACAAGGGCATATTCAATAAATGTGAAAAGCAACTAATTTAAAACAAAAAAGAAAATACTTTGTGTGCATTATGAAATTAATCAGTGGAATCTATGGCCACAAGATACTGCTAGTCCTAGAACAGCACAAAAATGGACATTCATTCAGAAAATATGTATAGATACGTCATTATATTTAATAGGACTAAAAAGCTTGGAACAGATTAAATGCTCATGCTTCTAGGTGCAAACCAACCTCTAGTTGAGGGGGTTAAGGAAGAAACTTCCTTTATAATCAGATTATTGCATACTTTCACTTTCCTCTGACACATCTGCCACTGTTGGAGACAGGCTACTAAGCTAGATGGACCGATGGATATATATATATTTCCTATGTACTAATCCTATAAATCCATAGTCAATTCTCTGTTTCTCTCAAATGTATGTAGAGTCAAGTCCTTCCTTCATGCTGTCTTTTTTTCCAGAGTGCAGAGAGTCGAGAACAACCAGTGAGGGGGTGCTGCTTGAATATCTTAACCTGTGCTTCCTCTGACAACTAACTTTTGAGCACTGACAGCAGCTGATGAGTACACTCAGGCCCTTCTGGAACTTCTTTTCGGACACTCAGTTTCCAGACCGTGTCCCTGTCCCATGCCCTTGGAGTGCTCAGATATATTTGGGTTTAACCAGACACAACCTTTGTAAATTCCCTCCAGGATTAACTCCAGTTTGTGCCACTAAATGGATGCTCAAACACCTGTTTTCACCTACCGAGGATTTTAAAAACTTTGGCCTAGATTTATTAATTTTGTCAGCTCTTTTCTAACTTCTCATGGCAATAAATTTACTGAAATTGCACAGACAGAGAAGATGCAGAATGGTGGACAGTAGAATACTAGTTTTGTCCCTACTGCTTACTAAAAGACAGGGATGAGTTATGTTCTTCTTCCTCATATAAATTGAGCAGTGAGAATAAAACTGACATTTCATTGTTGCTATTACATATTTTATATTTATGTTATTAAAAATGCTTACTCAAGCCATACAGATGTAAATAAGCTAATCACAAAAAAACTTTATTGTCTAAAAACATGTCATAATATATTTAATCCATCAGTGTCACAGATAGATACATTTAACAATAAAGATCCCACTAAAAATACCCTGGAAACAACCACTCCAATTTCTTCCACCCACTTTCCCTGGAAAGTCCGGAAAGTCACTGAATTAGACCAACCGAAGAGAGGTCTAGAGTAGATCTCCTTCACTTCAGGGTTTAAATGAGATATCTATTTCTATCTAATCTCTACCACTGTATAACATCATAAAACTGTATAACAAAATTCTGAGACATAGATGTCAGTTCCTCCACAGTATATATTTAAAAAAGAGTCACATGACATCACACTGGTGTTTTCTTTTGCTCCACAGAAGGGGTTCTGTTTGCAGGCCCTCCTTTAAGCATAGGCAACCTCCTACAGCGCCACATCAAAGGAGGCACCCTACAGTTGCAAAGGGAAACTGACTAGGATTACACAGAGGCATGGCTGCAAAGAGAAACTTTGCAACCAGCTGGGTGTATAAAGAACTTGATGCAGTAAGAAACTGACTAATGCAAGTCCTTTTTCTTCTGCAGCAAGGGCAGGAACACTTTACTTATGGAAGGGACAAGAGAGAAAGTGTAGGAGAATCCCAGTCAGTTCTATCTGTATTTGAAGCCTTTCTGCTTTTTAGAGTGATTTAACTTTGGCTTTCTGCCTATTTTTTTTCTATTTTTTTATTTATAAAATTTTATATCATAAGCTACAAGTATAGTCTTTCTCAAAAAGACTAACTGTACATAAATAAAAGAAAAAAATACATACTTGACTAAAATTATACAGTTATTGCTGCCAAATTTACAAGAACAATAGGGGGTAAACTCTAGTAAAAACTTCCCACTCGTTAAAGGCATGAATTTTAAAAAGTACCATTCAAAGTCAAGGATATCAGATTTGTTCATAAAATCTAAATAAATAGTTTTAAAAATAACATTTCATAGACATGCCTGGTCTATTAAATATGTGTAATAGCAGATTTTACTCAAGTTCATAAAAATCACTGGAAACAATATGTCCCAGATGTTGTTATGATGCTCAATCTAATATGGTAACACCTTGTAAAATAAAGAGATCTGATGACTATATTACTGTAGAATGTCTCTTTAAACCAAAGCTCAGTGTTGTAATGATTATTGTTTTGTTTTTGATATTTACATGTCATGGATTTATAAACCTGTTCAAACTTCCTAAATAAATAGTTTTTTAACATTGTAAAATCTAAGGCCCTAATCCTGCAAAACACTTTAGCACATGTGTAACTCTACTCATGAGAACAGAATGAGTTACTGGGGCTATTCACATTCATAAAGTTCAGCATATTCGTAAATGTCTGCCAGAATAGGACCCATATCATTTTCTCAATATGCCCATTGGTTGCAAAAAAAACTCTACAATTTTAGATATTATAAATTGACTTGCTTCTTCCTAATTAGAGAATTGGTGAGCTTTTGTCTTCAAACATAATCTTGAATTTACCCAGAAAAATTTAAGCTTCTATAGCATGATTTAATGTTAAGTTACAACTCAGGGAAGGAAAATTCATAGTGTAATAGTAATCTTCATGTCTGTACCTTATCTAACAAAGAAAACAGAATATGAGATTTATAGGATGTAAAAACCATAACAGAAAAGTCTGTCCCTAAATGACTCAAAGCTAGAAGAAACTTTTTGTATGTGTTACACACTCTGTAATCCATGTTCCCTTCTATTAGCATTCTATTCAATGGTCTATGAGAGACAGATTCAATCTTCCAGTCAGCCAATACATCTATCTATTAACTTATTTACAAGAGATCTGAAACAGCAACAAAGATATGTAGGGCCAAATTCATCTAAATGCAACCTAGTAAGCAGGGGCAATTCCTGGAATTTTCTGAACCAAATTCAGGGTGACATAAATGATGGAAGGATGTATATTACACATTGGATGTATATTGGCCAGATTATAGGGTGACAAGACAGCAAGTGTGAAAAATCAAGACAGGGAGTGGGGTGGGTAATAGGAACCTATATGAGAAACAGCCCCAAAAACCAGGGCTGTCCCTATAAAATTGGAACATCTGGTCATCCTACCCCAGAAAGAGATGTAAAGTGACACCATAGTGTAACTTGCACTAACCTAGATTCAGTGCATGTGCAAAATTAATGTAATTTATATGCCATGCCATGTTTGTCTCACAAAGATGAAGAACCAAGAGGGAGGTGCAAGATAATGCAAACTAACAGTACCAGGGCCAAATTCAGTTGTACCTTTTATACTAAGGCTGAATTTTGTCCCAATAAGATACCAAATCAGTATAAATTACGTTGTTTTGTTTGGGTGTTTTTTGCACACCCACACAAGTTACGCTATTTCACCATTTAAGCCTACTTACACTCACTTTCCAACCAATGTCCTTTAGAGGCTAGATGCACCATTGCACTCTGGTGTTCCACACTGCTTAAACAATGCTAAGTAGTTGTAAATTCAGTTTACTTGCTGGATAAACCAGCTTTATGGGTATTTTGCTTACCTCAAAGTTGCAAAGCAGCTGGAACACAGTGGTGCATCTGGTCCTAGATGTACAACTTACACCATCCATTTGTG
The DNA here is from genome assembly GCF_025201925.1 of Gopherus flavomarginatus. Taxonomy (NCBI): domain Eukaryota; kingdom Metazoa; phylum Chordata; order Testudines; family Testudinidae; genus Gopherus; species Gopherus flavomarginatus. The sequence goes on from NC_066617.1 coordinate 270,410,661, forward strand.
TCAGTGCTGAATTTGGCCCTAAACAATATATTCACCTATCATTGGAACCTCACATCACTGAAATATAATACTAAGATCTTTCTCATTAAACTTACTCATCCTTGAGCTTTTCATATTCAATTCCTTCCTTTCCTGCTTCCCCTCCCCCCCCGCCACATCATGCTATGAATAATCATTCTGTATAGTTCAGTGCTGATGTCTCTAAATCAGCACCACTCTTTTTTCGGTTATTGTTATATAAAAGATCTAGGACCATATTCAGACCTCATGTAAGTGAGAACTCTGTGAACTACATGTGCAGTTGCAACTGCTTGCACAAGGCCTAAACTTAGCTACACTGCAATAAAAAGACCTCCAGCACGGCTGTGGCTGAGTCAGGGTGCAGGACTGAAAATTGCAGAGTAGATGTTTGGGCTGGGGCTGGAGTCTGTCTCCTCTCTTCTTTCTTTCACTTACTTTCTCTTTGAGGCCCCCATTCAGCAAAGCACTTAAGCATGTGCTTTACACTTTAACGTGTGTAGCTGAATTGAGGCCTGAATGCAATGGGCCTGATTTTGATGTTATACCTATTTTAAACCAGTTTGACTCCACTGATTTCACAGGAATGGTCATACCTGTGGCCATCTAGTTCAGTATCCTTTATCAGACAGTTGCTAGTGCCAGATGCTTCAGAGGAAGGCACAAGAAACTCTGTAGTACATCATTTTGAAATAAACTGCCCATAGGGGAAGTTTCTTCAAACCCTCATCACAGTTAGAGGTTGGTTCATGCCCTGACACATTTATATAGACAGCAAGAACATCCATAAGTACATAGAGATAGGATATCGCTATCCCAATTTATAAGGGATATAAATTGTCATACTTCAGGTCATACATCATCTGCTGACATCAGTGGGAATAAACAGCCTTGATTCAGCAATGCTCTTAAACCTGTGCTTGAGTGTTTTGCTGAAGAGAGATGGCATTACTCATGCACTTAAAGTTAAGTATGTGCATAAGTGTTTTCCTGAACTGGGGTCTAAATGAGGGAAGGATTTGGCCCAAAGTTCCCTGCTCAAGATCATACAACGAGTAAGGAAAGAGTGGAGTATAACCTCTTGAATCCAGTGCCCTCACCAGTGAGCCACAATGCCTCTTTAGACAATCTGACTAACATAATCCTCAGAAAAATCAGGAAAACAGAAACAGGATTTCTAGTTTATAAAGATAAAGCTGTAACTAGAGCAGATAACAGGTTACCTGAAAAAATGCTGGCCATGTATGCTTAGTGATTGTTGCTTAATTTGTTTAAACTGAAAAAGCCTATTTCTACAGTGGAATACAAATTAGGGTAATTGTGTTGTGACGGAGTACTGAATGTTTAAGATTAAAGGTTTTCTTTACAAAAGTCCCATCATCACTTGACTAGAGAAATATAAAATCCCACTTAAACAAAATATTGTTTTTGGTTTTCCATATGAACAAAAGACCTTTTAATCTCTTTTTAATATTGTATGGCACAGATTTTTAACCACCTCACAGTCAAAACAATTACCATATATCAAATGTGTAATTAGAGAAGGAAGAGATTGATATTTTAAAATATAATGAAATATGTGATTATATTTATATCAGATCAAAACAAAGACCTATAGATTTTATTTAATTACTTACTATGGGTGTGCCTAACAGGCACAATCTATCCCTTCACATTTATTTCTATTTCATTCTCTTATGAGTGGAGATGCACACAGCTGGAACATCTAATCAGAACCTCTTAGACCTGATGAAGTTCAAATCAGAAGCAGTTCAGGCAGGGAACAGGATGTACAGGTTATTATATTAGATGAATATGTGGTGATTATTTATATGTTATCTACACAGATATAATATAAAACTTTACTTATATTGTATTTGAGAACTGAAGTTATTTCACAATGAACATTTTCTAAAAGGCCAGCATGGGAATGCTTATTTCATTCTGCCTAGAAGAATAGTAACATGTCTTAGGATCCAATCCTAGAAATACCTACTCATTTGAGTAGATGTTATTAATGTAAGTTGTTCCAGTGAAACAAATGGGACTACTCTGTGACTAAGGCCTCTGACAGGGTAAGAATTGTTGGATCATGCCCTTAGTTAATACAAGAGGCAAGGAAATCAGTTTCCTAGTTCAGTATAACTAGCCTGTGTTTAAGTAAATATATCCAGAACCATTATTCATTCCTTTCATAGTAGAATTGAAAACCAACATTTGAAGTTTGGGAAAATTGTCTTAATAAGAATTATTTTAAATGATGGAAGTTTAAAGGCAAGCAATTTAATTACCAGGAAACCAGATCAAAGCCAATATTCTAAATTGGCATTTTTAAATGAGTTAACAACGAAGATGCAGTTTAATAAAAGAAAGTAAATATGCAAATTGTCCCAATGTTCCCCACCTAGAGAGATAAAAAGACTCTTGCTATATGTCTGAGTCACATTTGTAACAAGTTAGCATGTCAGACCTGGCACATACACATGCACAGAAAGAAAGAGAAAGACAAAGAGGAGATTGCTTTTATCCTCCAAAATGAGATAATAATTTCTAATTTATTATTTCCTAACTAATATTTCTTTGTATTTATCTATCTAATCAAGATTTTCACAGGTTCACATATCCTGAGCAAAGTAATATGTACTGCAATTGAAAGTCTGATTTTTAAAGGGGCGTCAGTCAGCCTACCATTTTGAAGGTGCAAATGCTAGTATTTAGACATCTAAACAGGTGGCTGCATCTGCAAGTAAAGCAGACATCTCAATGCTATAATTTGCACCTACAATTAACTGTGCATGAAAAATTACATGTGAAAAAGCAAGTTAGTTCCATCAAATTAGGCCCTAAATGTTAGGCATACTACTAGATCAGATTATGTAATTTACAATCTGTCTTGCACTGGGGCAGAGCTGCACCACTCTATGGGGCTCTCTAGGAAGGATTGTGCCTCCTCTCTCCTCCTTTTAGGATGGTGTGTGCCCCTGAAGACAGTAAGAGGGGACAGTGAGCACTGGGTAGCTTTCCTAAACAAAACACTCCCTTCTCTACTGAACTCAGTGAGAGTTGAAGACGCTCGGCACTTCTCAGGAGGAACTCAGCATGTTGCAGGATCAGCATGTTGCAGTTTTCTTTTTTACATACATGCCCAGATCCTCAAAGGTATTTAGGTGCCTAATTCCCAACGGTAGTTAGTGGCCTACTACCTTTGAGGATCTGGGCCTATATCCTTAATGCTTCTTTAGTGCCTCATTCATACACAATGCCTATTTACTTGTGTTAAAATATGTTGCCTGATTTCTCTTCAGAAATTGTGGACACTGGTAGACTAGTGAATAAGAGAAACAATAAGCAGCCTCTACTGGGACAATTAATCCTTTTTATTGTATAATAATTAGATAGTCCCTTACTGTTGGTAGATGACTACTTTTGATGTGTCCAGTACGATGAAAGCCACTGGATAAAATGTAAAAGATCATAATAGCTAAACATTTTTGGCACTTAATTAATTTAATTAGGACCACTGAACCTACTTGAGTCTTTGTTAAAGTGACTATATTAAATGAAACTCTTCAGCTGTCAGGTATTTTTACCCTCTTTCAGTTTTTTCTTTTGATTCCAGAAGAAGGTGGGTTATGTGTTGATTTTGCTATTTCATCAATGTCAGGATTTTTTTAAACTGATCTCACTTTGTTTCCCTTTAATATTGACATTTCAGATGAATACATGTAGATGCTGACTGAAAGGTGATATCAGTATCTGATTACATTTCCCCCTCTCCACCTGTATTCTGAAATAAAGATACTGCTTTTTTTCCTGGTAGCAATACATTTAATGGGCGATGTTGTAGTGGATTAAAAATATAATTTTGATATCGAAGAACTGAAGATTTATGGGTTTTCAATGCATTACTATTTGAGAAGTGATACTCTAATGTTCTGTAATAATGAAGACTTCAGGTTCACTCCTTACAAAAAAAGGAGCACATTATTCTTTAGTAATGGTCCAAAACACTACAACTTATAATAGTAATAGTGCAGTGTTAGGGGCTATTCCATTACCATAGAATACCCCTATGTGGTTACAGGAGTATTCTGCCCTCAGATTCTTCACTGGTGTCCAATTTGACAGCTAAGTTGGTCCTTAGTGAATTTTTAGTACATGGAGCTATGCTCACAACTTCAGTTAACAATAACATGTTGCTATGGGAGCTCTGTACGTGTAACTCCTTGCTCACTGTGCTGAAAATTGTGCTGGAAGGCAAATGTAATCCTCTCTGGTGTTAGTCTAATTGTTAAGTAGAATTAGAATATGATATTCTATAAATACTAACCACAAAAAGCATATAACATGAATAAGGATACTCACCAGCAGTGATTAGGTGCTGCTTTTACATTCCTTTAAACGGAAATCACATCCATAGCCGTGAGACTAATTATTTTGGAACCTAAGGGAAATGCAGCCTATATAAGAGAGAGTGATCTGCAGTTAAGGATCAGTGAGCCAGCTAATGGCTGGTTAGTCAGAAGGGTACAACTGTAGAATGTTAATAAAACATGTCTGAAGTCCAACACTTCAGGGAAGAGACTGAACATAGCGGAAAATATATGGAGACTGAGGTACTGTTGTTTTACACTACTGAACTACTCCATTAAAGCATGCTTTAAATCTATTTTGAAACTTGTTATAAACTAAGATACTTACACAAAAAAGTCAGATTCACTGAAGCAACTACAGATTATAACAATACAACATAATCACTTTGTGAAGAGCTTAAAACAATATGTATTTCTAATGTTTGTCATATAAGTACATCAATTAACTCTATAATAGTGGCTTAGCTGCCATTGTACCTCTACTGAGTTATGGATTAATTTACAGTAACCATCTTGCCACCCCCCACCATCATATAAATTATGACATAGATAATAAACAACATTATTAATTAAACATAGCCCTTAACATTGTCATAGTGATGTATATACTTTAATCAATCCTCACAAAGCCCATCTGATGTAAAAGAGTAAGTAATAGTATCTTGGTTTTTCTTACAGATGAGAAAATGAGACACAGAGCAGTTAAATGACTTTAACAAGGTCAGGCAGAGAATCTGTAGCAGAGTGCAAATTACAATTTAGGACGTATTATATAAAATTGATATATTTAACTTTCCTTGCCTGACATGTCACATGCTGTTATGTATGTAGGGCTGGATACTCCCAGGTAAAAGCACATGGAAGGGGAAAAACTAATTCTCAAAGATACAGTCCTTCGAGAGCTCCATATTTGCTGTGCCTGCCTTTTGAGATTGAGGGGAGAGGTGTACATGTCTACAGTCTGGCCCAGTCTAGTCTATGTCTCAAACCATGATAGCAACAACCTTGTTATAGGGAGCCTGTACAAGAAGGATGGGCTCCACCTAAACCAAAATGGAACCAGATTGCTGGCACTTAAAATTAAAAAGGTTGTAGAGCTGTTTTTAAACTAAGGACTGGGGGAAAGCCGACAGGTGTGGAGGAGCATATGGTTTGGATAGAGACATCCATTGGGGGAGGATTTATTAATGGAGATTGTCTGTGTCCTAATAAGGAGGAGAGGATGGAAGATGATAAAACACAGGTAGGATCTGATAAGAAACAGTCAAATTAAAAAAAGTCTCATTCAGTTACATCATGCAATGGGAGAGAGCTAAAAAGTGACAATCTTTTAAAGTTCTTATATACCAGTGCTAGAAGTCTAAATAATAAGGTGGGTGCATAAGTACTGACTCAGTGGGTGCTCCAGGACTGGAACACCCATGGAGAACAATTAGTGGGTGCTCTGCACCCACCAGCAACCAAGCTCCCCTCCCCCCCACCTCACCTCTGCCTCCTCCCAGCGCTTGCCACCACCAAACAGCTGTAGCAAGCTCCAGGAGGTGGGACTATGGCTGGGATTTGGGGAAGGAGTTGAATAGGGTCAGGGAGGGGACGGAGTTGGGGCAGGGACTTCGGGGAAGAGGTTGGAATGGGGTGGGAGGGGGCAGGGCAGGGGTGGAGTTGGGGTGGGGCCGGGGGCAGAGGGGGGTTGAGCATCCCCTGGCACCATTAAAAGTCAGCACCTATGGATGGGTGAACTGGAGTACCTCATATTAAATGAGGATATTGATATAATAGGCATCACAGAAACTTGGTAGAATGAGGATAATCAATAGGACACAGTAATACCAGGGTACAAAAAATATCGGAAGGACAGAACAGGTTGTGCTGGTGGAGGAGTGGCACTATATATGAAAAAAAGTATAGAATCAAATGAAGTAAAAATCTTAAATGAACCAAACTGTACTATAGAATTTCTATGGATAGTAATTCTATGCTCGAATAAGAATATAGCAGTAGGGATATATTACCAACCACCTGACCAGGATGGTGATAGTGACTGTGAAATGCTCAGGGAGATTAGAGAGGCTATTAAAATAAAAAAACACAATAGTAATGGGGGATTTCAACTATCCCCATATTGACTGGGTACATATCACTCCAGGATAGGATGCAGAAATAAAATTTCTTGACGCCTTAAATGACTGCTTCTTGAAGCAGCTAGTCCTTGAACCCACAAGAGGAGAGGAAATTCTTGATTTAGTCCTAAGTGGATCACAAGATCAGGTCCAAGAGGTGAATACATCTGGACCACTTGGTAATAGTGACCATAATATAACTAAATTTAACATCCCTGAGGGGGGAAAACACCACAGCAGCACAACACTGTAGCATTTAATTTTAGAAAGGGGAACTCCACAAAAATGAGGTTAGTGAAACAGAAATTAAAAGGTAAGGCACCAAAAATAAAATCCCTGCAAGCTGCATGGAAACTTTTTAAAGACATCATAATAGAGCCTCAAATTATATGTATACCCCAAATTAAAAAACATAGTAAGAGAACCAAAAAAGAGCCACTGTGGCAAACAGCACAGTAAAAGAAGCAGTGAGAAGCAAAAAGGCATCCTTTAAAAAGTGAGGAAAATCCTAGTGAGGAAAATAGAAAGGAGCATAAACTCTGGCAAATGAAGTGTCAAAATATAGTTAGGAAGGCCAAAAAAGAATCTGAAGAACAGCTAGACAAAGACTCAGAAAGTAATAGCAAAAAAATGTTAAGTACATGAGAAGCAGGAAGCTTGTTAAACAACCAGCGGGGCCACTGGACAATTGAGATGCTAAAGGAACACTCAAGAATGATAAGGCCATTGCGAAGAAGCTGAATGAATTCTTTGCATCAGTCTTCACGGTTGAGGATGTGAGAGAGATCCCCAAACCTTAGCAGTTCTTTTTAAGTGACAAATCTGAGGAATTATCACAAATTGAGGTGTCATTAGAGGAGGTTTTGGAACAAACTGATAAATTAAACAGTAATAAGTCACCAGGACCAGATGGTATTCACCCAAGAGTTCTGAAGGAACTCAAATATGAAATTGAAAGACTACTAACTGTAGTCTGTAACCTGTCATTTAAATGAGCTTCTGTATCAAATGACGTGAGGATAGCTAATGTGATGCCAATTTCAAAACGGGCTCTAGATGTGACCCCGGCAATTACAGGCTGGTAAACCTAACTTCAGTACTAGGCAAACTGGTTGAAACTATAGTCAAGAGCAAAATTGTCCCTAGCCTCTGTTTGCCAGAAAGTGGGAATTAGTGGATCACTTGATGATTACTTGGTCTGTTCATTGCCTCTGGGGCACCTGGCATTGGCCACTGTTGGAGGACAGGATGCTGGGCTAGATGGACCTTTGATCTGATCCAGTATGGCCACTCTTATGTTCTTATCTAAAAAAAGTTGCTGCTGGCGTAATTATAGCACAGTTTTGTGATCAATATGGACACACATTTTTCTGAGAAACATACTAGTGAAACCATACTATTCTCTCAGCCTGGAGTTTAGAATAGCTTTATACACACAGCACATGAGTGCTAGAACCTGTGGCCAGTTTAGGAGATACAAGAGCTCTTGCTAATGGATGTAAAACTGATCCATCTTTGTTTAATTGCTGGCCACAAAAAACAACAGTAACAAAAACCTGCCATATCTTCATCATCATTATCTTCAACACTGTTTTATGTTTTACTGTTTTGAAGTAAAACCTCCAGGGTTTTCAGTCTATATTTACTTTTGCATTTTTTCACCAGTAATCTAGACTCTCAATATCTTTTCCCCATTTTTATATTTTCAATAGAGGTATGACTTGTGTTTAAATAATAATCTGGTATCTGTCTGAAAGTCAGGTCGTATAATGAGCAATGGATTCTTAACAGAAACTGCACATTTTAAATATGTTTGCTTTGTTTTCAGATCATTTATATCTTCACAATACAATGAGGTTTTGGAGGAAAACCTATCTGATGTTTATAATGGGCTTGCTGCAAAATCCAGTCAACCTTTGGCATCTGAAAAACAGCAGCCAAGTCTGCCCCAGCACAAAAAATCTTGAGAAAATGAAATGGACTAAGAAGCCTACATTTTCAAAAGTGCAGGTCTTCAGAGAAAATTGTGTATGCACTTGCACTGCTACAATTGCCTGTTCATTTGTTGCAACTGTATGCACTAATCCAGCAGTTGTGTTGTCTGAGAGGTAATTAGTTACAAAGTTTCCCATCTGCACTCACAATTTCCAAATTTATACTTATTATTGTGGTAATTATGCACAACCGCTGCACAATAGAACACAAAGTTTTTGGCCTCCACTGTTTAAAAATGTAGTCTCATTTCACTTCTATTTTCTTCTCCACCTCCTTTCATCTCTCTCTTTAGAACTAAATCTGGTGAAATATTCCATGATTTTTATTATCTTCTGTGTAAATTAATTTTGCCTGTACCTAGAGAACCAAATTCTCCCACAACTTTCATTAACTTCCATTTTGGATCCCCCAGTTTTCATCACATTCTTATAGGAGTCTGTATATGAAAAGTTTGCAGGGATCCGTTTTATCAAATATACTTGTATTTGGGGGTGGGAGTGAGTTCACCACAATATCATCTCTATTCCAAAGTGAATTTGGCATATTTTTTCAGTTGTTCCTTATAATTACTTGGGTGGTATCCACATAAGGATTTAGGCATTGCAATGATGATATCACAGCACCTAAATTCTAGGCATCTACAGAACCACAGGAACTACAAAGCCTTAGTTAGGTGACTAGGCTCCTATGCAATGAATGAGGAGAAATAGGTGCCTTAAAGTGTGATCCACAAACCCAGTTCACTAGGTGGGGAGCCCCTAAGCTAGCCAATGGGAGATGCTGACAAGAGGGATGTGTATTAAGACCTGCACCCTCTGGGAGAAAGATGCCTAAATCTGTGCTGTAGGGAGGCACCTACCTCTGTTTAGACAAACAAGAACCAGTCACCTGGAGTCAGGTGGCTTAGGCTCTTCTTGTGGGAATGAGTTAGGTACCTGCCTTGCACCTAACTGGCTAGAAGAGGAGAAGGTGCTGCCTTATAACTTTTAGCTCACTGGTTAGAGCACTCAGTGGAGATGAGGGAGACACAGGTACAATTCCTCCCAGCATAAGGTGGAGCAAGGATTTGAATAGGGGTCATCCATCTCTTAATACAGTCAGTGCCCCAACCACAGAGATATGGAATATTCTGATGGGGGGGGCTTTCCTCAATCTTTTCTGTTGCAGCTGTTCCACTGCTTACTAGTAGCTGAGTCAGAGAGAGAATGACTCTGTAATCCAGTGGTTAGGGTACCCCCTGGGAGATAGGAGACCATGACTCTGTTCCCCGTGCTCTAATCATGTTCAATATTTATACACCATGGAACAGCTTCAATAGGACAGACTGAGGGAGTCCCATCTCAGAACATCCCATAGCTCAGTGATTAGAGCACACCCCTGAACTAGGATTTGAACAAAAACAACAAGGAGTCTGGTGGCACCTTGAAGACTAACAGATTTATTTGGGCATAAGCTTTCGTGGGTAAAAAACCTCACTTCTTCAGATGCATTGGATTTGAACAGGGGGCCTCCTTTCTCCCACTCTGGTAGAGAGGGGGAATTTAATCTGAGTTTCCCACTTCCCAGGGGAGTGCTCTAATCACTAGGCCAAAGGTTAGAAGGTGGTCACCGCTCCTCTAGCCAAATTTTGATTGGGGTGTGATCTAGTAGCAGGGGCGGCTCTAGGCACCAGCCCACTAAGCGAGTGCTTGGGGTGGCAAGCCTCTGGGGGCTCTCTGCTGGTCGCTGTGAGGGCGGCAGGCAGGCTGCCTTCGGCGGCTTGCTTCGGCGAACCTCCTGCAGGCATGCCTGCAGTGGGTCTGCTGGTCCTGCGGTTTCAGCGAACCTCCTGCAGGCATGCCTGCAGAGGGTCTGCTGGTCCTGTGGCTTCGGCGGACCAGCAGACCCTTTGGGAGGTCCACCGAAGCCGGGGGACCAGCGGACCCTCCGCAGGCAAGCTACCGAAGGCAGCCTGCCTGCCGTGCTTGGGGCGGCAAAATGCCTAGAGCCACCCCTGTCTAGTAGGCAGCTTCTGAGCACACCAACTGGATCAGGCCCTAGATGTGACTTAGGCAGCAGTGAAATGCGGAAGACAGGTTCCTGGATGCCTAGAGTGAGTCAACAGTGCCCATGCCCAGAGGCAGAAATCCAAGTGCCTATAGAATTTTTACACTGAAAGCTTAGGTGCTGAGTGAGTTTAGGCATTTACAGGGTTTGGCAGGAGTTTTATGGATCACAGTGGAGACAAAACTAAACCATAGGCACCTAAACTCAAGATTACAGCACTTAGATCTCAGATTTAGGCACTGATTTACCTTTGTGGCTCTGGACCTTAACTCTAGGAGAACTATATTCTTGTGTTTTCCAGTCTGTGCTTCCCAAAGAACAATAAAATATATTTTAATTAACATTGTAATTAATTTAATGTCTGTATGTCAGGGGCTGCAAGATCTAGCTAATGATTCATTATAGCCAGAGCACTAGAGCTATAGTTAAGGTTGTCTCTGTTTTCAGGCATAGAACTTTCCAGAATTGTCACTTATTGGGCTGAAATTTCAGGCTCTCTTTTTGGTCAAAGGTGATTTTTTTTTTAATTTAAAAGTTTGAGCAAAACAATTCAGCAATCTTTGAGCAGAAGGAGAGTGAAAATTGCATTTTCTTCATTTAAAATAAAATATTGCCGTTTTCTCAATTTCTCCACACACAAGGGCTGGGAATTGAAAAGATAAATTTGACAGGAAGCTAGTCTTTGACTGAAGAGTGTCTTTGGATGTTCCAGGGAAAATTGGTTCAGATTTGGCTGATTTACAAGGCTTGGAAATTGCATTTTGCTTGAACATAGTAAATTTTTAACAATGATCCACCTGTGATCACAAGTACAATCAGCTGCCATATATCAGCTGCATGGCAAAAATACATGTCTTCTAAGGTGTGTGTTGACTGATTCAAGGTTCCATAAAGAGCACTGCATTATTTGCTTTATAATGAAGAACATATTAGGGACTCAATCCTGCAAGGTGCTTAACGTTCCTAAAAATGCCCACCACCATAAGCTCTCACCTAGAGTGCCTTGCCCCTCCCAGGCTCAAACCTTGAGTGATATATGTCGCCTGTGCAGAGGGACTAAGGACACTCATCACCTTCCAATAGATGCTCAACATCTTGCAGGACTGAATCATTAGTTAATACAGTCCTGCACTTTACTATTCAGTATATTTCCTTTTAGTTACATTTGTTACATTCTCCCACATTTGTCTATGTCAGCCAGTGTTTGCTCAGATCATACAAGTTTTCTTGTATCTAGCAGCATTGTTGTTCAGTATTTCTGTTAATTGTAAACTTGAATAGCTTGGTTTGAGTAATGCCATTCATGTTGTTTACATAAAGAATTAAATGTGGTCTAACTCTGATCCCTTTACTAGTACAGTAACCAGATGTCCAGATTTTATAGGGACAGTCCCAATTTTTGGGTCTTTTTCTTATATGGGCTCCTATTACCCCCAACCCTGGTCCTGATTTTTCACACTTGCTGTCTGGTCACCCTATTTACTAGTAACTTCCCTCCTTATTGTAAGGCTCCCTCTATGGCTAATTTGAGGCACATCCTTTCATTAATCCACCCCCTTAATTTCTACTAACTTCAGTGGTACAGGAGCCTAATCCGTATCTAACAGAAGTGTGCCCAGTTGCAGTATGTTAACTTGTCATACTACACATGAATCCTTGTGAACATACTTTAAAAGCTTGTTGCAAATCTATGTTCAGTGTATTGCCCACAACTTTCCTTGTTCCACAATGTCAACAATATTTATAGAGAATGACAAATTAGTAGGGTAACAAGATCTTCTCTCTCTAAAACATACTTAAGCTGTGTTTTTCATAATGTTCCTCCATGTCTGATCCCTTAAAATGTTTTGCAAATCTTTCTTATATCTAATGGCAAACCACTGTCCTGTCCTTTGTTTTCCATTTATGTCCCTACCCACCTCTTTTCAGGAGAAGATATTTTGTGACTTACCATCTTGTCCTAAAGAATCCTCAGCATGACCATGTAAATATGTTGATAAGAGTCTCTTCAATTTCAAAAAGAACAAGGAGTACTTGTGGCACCTTAGAGACTAACAAATGTATTTGAGCATAAACTTTTGTGGGCTAAAACCTTATGCTCAAATAAATTTGTTAGTCTCTTAGGTGCCACAAGTACTCCTTATTCTTTTTGCTGATACAGATTAACATAGCTACCACTCTGAAACCTGTCTTCAGTTTCAGTCCCACTTCCCATTCTTGTATGGATGTCCTCTGTCCGTGGTAACCTTCTATCTTTATGGGGAGAAAACTTTAAATATGTTGCACATTGGGAAATATGCCCCAAATATTCACATTTGGGTGCCTGAAGTAAAGCACCTGAATAAGGTCTGATGTTCACAGGTGGCGAGCACCAGCAACTCTCACTGAGGTTAAGAAGGGCTGTGCTCAGCACCACTGACAATCATGCCAGTTCTGTTTAGATCAGATGCCTATCTTTATGCATCCAAATTTGAAGATTCTGGCCTCCATTAATACTACACACAAAAAAAACCATTTAACACCTACTAAGGTAGAGAAATTAAGTTCTGAAAAGTCAAGAAATTACAAAAGGTTTATTATACACCTTCATCTCTGCCACCTCATGCATATGCCTTAAAATATGACCTGTGTCTGTCAGGTATAAGACAAAACTGGAATTTCTTAGACAGCTTAACATACAACGTCCACCTTGCTGTATTGCTCAGTTAAATCGTTCACTGAATACTACTTCTCATTATCATATTTAATTTAATAATTTAGCAACATCTAACTAGCTTTTAAAAATGGAACCTTAACTCAGCCAACCTCACTCAAGTGGCTTTCACACTCAGTATAGATACCACACTTGTATTCAAAATCACAAGGGCCTGCTCACCCCACTGTTACCACCACAAGCCCCAGCCAACAGCCCTTCCGGGATGGCATGTGGGCAGCATAAAATACCATTTCTCCTTGTCTCCCAAATTCAGTGGGCTGTGTGACATTACATGGCCCCTGATTATGTCATTTCTGGTAGGAGGGGAATGAAAATAAAATGGCAGCTCCCTCTTGCACCATCGGAATATTATTTATGGATGGCAGTTTTTTTAAAATACATGTTCTCTTTTGTGCTTACTGGGCTTTGCTATGGACTTTTGGAAGCAATTAAGTGGTTTAATGATTTTGGGCCTGATTTTGCTCCCAGTGAGGTCCTTGGTAAAACTTTCACTGAGTTCCCACAAAGCAGGATCAGCCCCTGTGTCAGTATTACTTTCCAAAAATTGCTCAGGTGGTACATTTATTATTTAAATAATATACAAATTAAATATATTACTTTGATTAAGTGATCTTTTACTAGCAACTGCTTCCTTAGCTGTATATAAATGGCTGACATTTTCTTTTTCTCACATAGGACCCACTGCTTTTGCATCACCTGACCTAAGTACTTTTTTCCTTTCCTTTCCTCTTTTCTAACTGATAAAAGGGAGAAGTGTGGGGATAAAGTACTAATGAAATCAAACAGACTTAGCAACAGCAGATTAAAAAACTTAATTACATTCATAAGAGCAGCCATACTGGGTCAGATCTATGGTCCATCTAGCGCAGTATCCCATCTTTTGATGGTGGTGAGGGCCAGATGCTTCAGAGGGAAGGAACAGAACAGAGTTATCCATCCCTTGTGATTCAGTCCCAGCTTCTAGAAGTTGGAGGTTTGGGGACACTCAGAGCATGGGGTTGTATCTATGACCATCTTGACTAATAGTCATTAGAGGACCTGTCCTCCAAAAACATATCTAATTTTTTTAACCCAATTATATTTTTGGCCTTCACAACATCCCCTGGCAACAAGTTCCCACAGGTTGACTGTGCATTGTGTGAAGAAGGTATAGACAGAGCTGAGGAAGAGACAGGTGCATCTGCTCCTGCCTCTTCTGCCCTTTCTCACTGGTAACTCAGTTATTCTGGGGGAAAATATTTTGGAATTGCATGATGTCCCCTAAAATGCAGTTTCATTACTATTAAAGATATAGAAAAAGGGTTAGAAAGAAGAACTGAACATTTGAAACTATGGAAATTAATGTTAACATATGTCAAAATGCTGTATGCATGGAGTTTGAAAGTATGAATTTATACTGAAAAGCTGCATAGAAAAGCTCTTTACATAAGAATGTATATTAACAAAAGAAAAAAGGAAAGCTATTTTAATCTAAAAATTGTGGGCTTTAGGCTTGCAGGAAGCTTCATAGGAGGAAGTGTCTAGAGATTTTTTGAGACAATTTTGTCTAAATTTGATTCTACACAATTAGTGGAAAAGGTATTTTGTACTCTAGGTTTGATTTTAAAAAGCATAGCAGTTCAGCATGTTAACCTCCAATATGTGCTTCTACCTGATTTTCTTTCCTTAGTATAAATAACCATTGTGTATCATTTGTTTTAGAAGAAAGTATACCTCTTGCTGGCTTCAGGCACTGAGCTGCTTTATAATTCCTGCTGCTGCTTTCCCTACCCCCAAGGATCTTCCTTTCAGATATAACATGAGTTTGGGTTCAGTCCTAGTTTACAGGAAGGTCATAGGGTAATGCTTATTTCTATTCCCCTAGATAAACAGAATAATATTTTTAATCACACCCATGCTGGGCACTTATTCACCATGACCCCCATTTGTTTATGAAATGAAGATGAGGGAGAAAATTGAGGTCAACCACACAGAATCTATATAGAACAGAATTCTTCAAAGCTGGTCCTCTTTTGCTATCCTGCAAATCCCTGCACTTAAAGCTGGGAACTGTCCTCCCTCTAGCAGCCAAATTGAGATGACTAAACCCTTCCCTGCTAACCTTTGGGTGTGGCCTATACAACCAGTTACATTCATTTTAAATTGAAAGGTTGACCTAAAATATCAGTCTGAACTAGCAATGTATATATAAAATCCATTGTTGTGATATAATATATTCAGCAAATCCAAAAGTATACAAATTGATTGAATAGAATTGTTTCCAATATTTTTGTTTAAAATATTTTGGGACTGAGTGCTTTCTCCACTGAAATAACATAAGTCCTCACTCAGCAAAACCCACAAAATATACGTGCATATAAGAAAGCATACTGGCCAGCTATCTCTGGTACACAAGTTGGACACATCTGAGCATTTTTGGGGGCCAAATTCTGCCCTTTCAAATAAAAATATTAATGGAGATCTGTGTGGCACAGGGTCAGTGTACCTGAGTTGGTAATATTGACTTTTCATTTGGGAAGTTCCATTTTGATGGCTCTGTATACATTTGGTTAGTTTGACCAAACATGTCATATTTTAAACCTATAATTTTGCCACATCTTTGCATTATTGTTAGACACTTTTGTTTCCAAAACAAGCCTCACTTTGGGTTTCAAATACTGTACAGAATTGCCTACTAATTTCTTAATCTACAGTTGGTCATGTTACTAAGCGTGACTAGCATTAGCAGAAAATTAATTAATTCAGATAAACCCTAATTATTCAAATGGCTTGGGGGACATATCTGAAAATGCTTGGGCTCCAGCAGCTAAATCCTAAACTTATTACTCAGTAGTGAACTCAAGGGGCTGATCAGACACTCAGTTTTGTACATTCAGCTCCCACTGAAGCCAAGGAGAGCTTGTGAAGGGGTCAACTTAGTGGTGGCCCCTCTTTATGGCCAGGCATGGCATAGCAGTTCTCTCTCCACTGGGTGTCTCCTGCCAATGGCTGCTCTGCCTCTGTAGAAGCCTGCTGCTTCCTGTGATTTTGCCCTCCAGTCAGGTCACTTTAAATTCTCTCCCATTCTGGGGCAGTCCATGACCAATAAGCAAGGGGAATTAACTCAAATAGACTGACTTAGTAAAACGCAGAAGGGAATGACTCCCTCTCAGGGTGCATCAAGATCTGGCCTTCCCTTCCTTCAGTGAGCAATCTTAAACCAACAGTTGTCTGGGAAGCTCCTGTCTTCAGTCAGTCCCTCTCCACAGGAGCTAAAGGTCCATTCTCTTCCCTGGTCTGCCAACAAGTGAGCTGCTCTGCTTTCCTTCTAAGCTCCTCTTCCAGCCTCTCCAAGTCTTAACCCTTTGTTGTCCAGTGTTGGGTTTGTATATCCCATCACAGAGGCTGCACATGGGCTTCTGGCTCTTACACAATAGTTAGAACTAGAAATAGGCCTGAACCAAACCTCGATCTCTGAACATCCCTGAACAAGGGGATGTTCAGAATCTGAACCCAGATTTGGATTTGAGTGTTGCATTTGGAAACTCCACCAGAGAGGTCCTTTGGGGCCATCTGCCTGTCCCAAGTCAGGATAAAGGAGGAGGGTTGGGCATGGGGCTAGCAACTCCACCTCGTAAAAAATCAACCTGCTACAGAAACGCCAACAATAGAGACAACAGAGACTTTTACCCTGGAAAAAGAACGGTCTTCAACTCGAAGATGCATGACGCTAGGTGGTAAAAGCCGTGAGGAAGCCACTAAGCCGATTACCCTTCTTGCAACCAGGAGGATCTATATCTGGAACCAGCTAGAGCGAATGGCCCTGGATAGAGGACTCCGGAGATCTGTGGTTGGCGGCCCGTACCCCGATTGGGGTGACAGGCATGAGTGAGTGAGTGAGTGATTTGGACCCTAGTTTTATACATGTTGCGGGGGGAAATCTAAAAACTTCTGAATCTTGAGATGGTCAGAATCCAGATCTAAATGCTGTAGCTTAGCCTATCTGTAGTTACAATATATGTCAGACATTTTGAGGGAGACACGGATCATATAAATCTTGCCATTGCAACTTGAACTATGGGAGTTTCCTGACTTTAAAGCACTTGATCTTGCAACCTTAATGATGCATTAATGCTAATTTTCTTAGATTTCTTTAAGGAAAATGAATTTGAAAAGGTGTGTGGAAGGAAGGAGGAGGGAGAAGAGATCTAGAACTAATCATTTTGTGGAGCCTGTAAATTCCTTCCTCCAAGGCTATTCATCTTGTAGATTATACAAGTGCTGCTTCTTTGAGCCAAGAAGCACAGAACTAAGAAGCTGAACATTTTACAAGACTGTCTGTATAGCCTTAAGATTGCCAACTGAGTATGCTCAATACACAATTTTCAATCATATATCTGTGAAACCAAAGTCATTATTTTTCAAACCAAAGGGACATATTTTGCCATCACTTATAACCTATTCAACCAACTGATGTCTGGTGTACATGACACATGGTGTAAATGATTGTCCAGTCTGGATGAAAGGCACTGGCCCTCACTGAGGGTTATGTTTGTGTTAAATTTCAGTCTTCAAACTTGAGACATTTTTCCTCTACCCCATTCTAAAAAAGTCTGGTTATAGTTTGGAAGGTTTATTTTATATAGGAAAAAATTGACACCTTCGCTAAACTCAAAAGTAGATAAAGGAAATTTGCTTAAACTTTTAAAAAAATAACTTTTGGACAGAGATTAGGCCCCAAAGAATAATAATTTAGAAAAGTATTATAAAGAGATTGAGAAAACAGGAAAGAGTATGATTGATTGAAATTAGTAGGCAATTTTAAATATAGTGGGCACCATCAATTGTCTCCTGTTGTATATACTATAAATATACTAGTTAATGCAATATACATATGTCTCATATCCTAACTAACATATATTTATTATACCATTATATATAATAAAATTATATTTTCTTTGTTTTCTCTCACTTATTCTTGAAAACTTGTGAAAAATGGAGAATATAGGATCAAGATTCTCTCTTTTCCAACTGAAATACTATATTAATAGAGCATGATAATCTGTTCCTCAGCTCATGAATTCCAGGTCCTGCATGGAGTGTCACACAGGGCCGGCCTTAGGATTTATGTTGCCCTAGGCGAGATTATTAAACTGGTGCCCCTGTGCCTGATCTGCTCATAGCAACACAAACATAAGCTTACAGTATTGGAAAAAAGTATTGCCACATTCATGTTATTAAAACCAGTTTAACTTAATTAAGCACACTGTAATGCTGATGGACTAGCACTAAAGAAGCAGCACTATAGAAAAAATTCTGATATGACAGAATGATGAAAATAATATATATTTTTTAATTTATCAAAATTTTATTGGAAATTTATAAGAAGAGGTATTGAAACAAAGATTTGTTTTTAATTAAAAGCAATCTTTCTGGCTTTTTTGGCTGCAAAATCAGTAATAATGTCATCGTATGACAAAGACAAAGTCGTGTCTTGTTCGATTGCAAGAATAGCAAGACCAATTAAGCGTTCCTGACTCATTGTAGAGCGGAGATAGTTTTTAATGAGCTTTAGTTTTGAGAAACTCCGTTCTCCTGATGCTACTGTTACAGGAATTGTCAGTAGAATACGAGTGGCAATGTACACATTAGGATATATGTCAACAAGTTTGCGGGTATGAATAAACTGTACAATGTCCACCGATTTTGCATGTGGCAACATTGATGACAGTGTGCTCAATTCTTCGTACGGTTCAAGTCCATTTAAATCAAAACTATCACTGTGCTTTAGGAGGCTCTCTAGGTTCTTGCACTTTGTCATTAGTTGCTCTTGTTTTCCTATTTCGTTGAATTTAGTTATGTCATACAAAAATCCAAACTGTTCATGGTGTACTTGCAAGGTATTAAACCTTTCATCAACAGCAGATACTGCTTTATCCATCACAACATTAAAAAATTCAACCTCAAATTTCTTTTCTGGATCATCTATGAGCTCATCTGCTCCTTCATATTCCATTTGTCGTTTTTTCCTTGAAACTCGTGTCACATT
Organism: Gopherus flavomarginatus; assembly: GCF_025201925.1. NCBI lineage: Eukaryota > Metazoa > Chordata > Testudines > Testudinidae > Gopherus > Gopherus flavomarginatus. The sequence goes on from NC_066617.1 coordinate 270,429,957, forward strand.
CGCACATGGAAATTTTGGTTCTACATCGAGTGCCTGTGCAAGTTCTCTTGCTGTAACCTGTGCTTCTTTGAATCCATGTTCTCTGTATTTCACTAAAAAGTCTTGTGTGTTGTTTAGTAAGGTAAGTGTTGAATCAAGCTGCATCATTGGACTCTGCATTATTTTGCTTACACTTGAGATTTTAACAAGAATGTCACACCAGATTACGACAGATGTTAAAAACTTGAAGCTGGATATTTCAGAAGCCAATGACTGTGCTTCACTTTTAGCTTTTGGATCTCTGGCTTCTTCTGAAATAGCAACCAATGCTTCATAAACTTCCTCAGATTGATATCTCAACGTTTTTACACTTTCTACTCTGCTTTCCCAGCGTGTCTCAGATAGAGGCTTAACGGTAATACCATTGACATGTGCTTTGAATATTTGCCATCGTTGAGTGGAAGCTGAAAAGAGCACGTAAATGCGTTGCAGCAAACCAAAAAAAGATGTAGCTTCTACAGAAGACTTGGCCATATCACACAATATCAAATTAAGGCTGTGGCATGCACATGGAACAAAAAAGGCTTGTGGATTTTCTCTCAGCAATCTAGCTTGCACGCCAGAAATGCATCCTTTCATATTGGCGCCATTATCATAGCCTTGTCCTCGAATGTTCATTATGGACAATCCCATTTGTTTTAGTTCATCAAGGAGAGTTTGAAGAAGTCCAAAACCTGTAGTGTCTTGTACTTCTAAAAATGTGATAAACAATTCCTTAACTGTAATCTGTGCTGAATCACTAATGTCGACAAATCTCACTATTAATGACATCTGTTCTTGATGACTTATGTCAGGAGTGCAATCTAGAATTACGGCAAAATATTTTGCCAACGTAACAATGAAACAATTTTGTCTCTCACTTTATTACTCATTAGCATGATCAGTTCATTTTGAATTCTTGGTCCCAAATAGTGGTCATGTATTTCATTTTCAGTTACTCTTCAGAGATGTTCACTCATCACTGTGTCAAATTTTCCCAGCAGTTGTACAAGGCCCAAAAAATTTCCATTTTGGGGCTGGAATAATTTCTCAACGCTTCCTCTAAAAGCAAGATTGTTTGTTGATAGATATTCAACAATAGATAATAGACGTTCAAGAACACGACGCCAATGCTGCTTTTCTGACTCCAGCAATCTTTGATTTTGGGCATCAAGAGTTGTCTGATTTTTTAACCTTACACTCAGCTCACACCATTTGTGCATACTTTCAATGTGGTATTGTGCCTTTTCATGTTGTGGTAATATGTGACTAAGATTTTTCCAATCCTTAATACCCATGGTTGCTATCTTAAAATTTCAACTATTGAAAATCTTGCATGGGAAACAAAATACAGCATCCTTGCATTTAGAGTACACAAGCCACCGTCTGTTGACAATTTCACCATTAGAAAGTCTTTTGTAGTAATTGTTTTTTGTGAATTTCCTACGTCTAATGTCTTTAGGATATTCAAGACCTTTTATTCTCACAGGGCCTTTCTCAAGTATAATGGCACGGTATTCGTTGTTTAAAGATTGCAGCCATGTGCCAATGTCATCTATATACCATGCTAGTACAGTTTCAACTTTTAATTTCTTGTTTTGTGTCTGCATCTGTTTCAAATGATTGTTCTGTGTGTTCTTGCATTTCTTGAGCTTCATCTGCACAAAAATTTTCTTGGGAAGTTTCATGATGATCTTGATCAACTTCGTTGTTTTCATGATGTACAAACTTAAGTATAGAACCCTTCTGTGCTTCTACAGCTAATCCTATTTCATTTTTCCGTTTTCTTTTCTGTGACCCAGAAGGTTGTTTTCAATAGGACATAACTTATAAGGGTGTTTTTTTAAAGAAATAACTGTTTAAATTATTGTTATTATCAGAAATATTATTTAAAATAGCTAATATAGGATAGCCGTGAGCCTGTGAACTTGAGCTAGTGCGAAGACTGAGACACAGTAGAGTTGGAAACCCATGTCATTTTTACAAAGCCACTTTTTAGTTTTAAATGTATAATGGGCATCAGTCTTAACGTTAGTTACAACTCTATATCAACTTTATACTGTAAATAGATCAATGGCATTATCCAGTTTAATAAGCTGGGTTTCCAAACAATGGGAAAATATAACCCTAGTTTTACTCATAGGAAAAGCACAAAGTGACCAAAATGAAGTCAGCACAGAATCATCTCATCTAGATTAAGATAGCACAGAAATGTTACAGAAGTCCTGTTGTGCCTTATTTTTGTTTGGAAAGACATTAGCAATAGCAGCACAGTCACATGATAAAATACATGATAAATCACTGCCTCTAAAGTTCCATCAAAAACTGACATTTTCACAGCTCTAGCATGATCTGCTGTACAGATTCTTCACAAAGAAGTGTCCCTGGCCTTTTTAACTCATATTAACTATGTATTTACTTTATGAAAGTTGGAGAAAACATTGTGAAAAAGTAAAACATTGGCTGCCCAACTTCTGGGCTGGCAAAAGTTATACTGACTCACAGGGAAAAAAAAAAGCAGGAGAATCTTAGTACAACATATGGTCACTCTATTCCAGGGGTCGGCAACCTTTCAGAAGTGGTGTGCCAAGTTCACTGTAATTTAAGGTTTCTCGTGCCAGTAATACATTTTAATGTTTGTAGAAGGTTTCTCTCTATGTCTATATTATATAAATAAACTATTGTTATTATCTGAGGTCTTGGCCACCGGTCCTGCTCAGGCCACTGCCAGCTGAGTAAATGAAACCCCAAACCGGCAGCGGGCTAAGCGGGGCTGGTGGCTGGAAACCTAGACAAGGATCTCAGGCCCTGCTCAGCCCGCTGCTGGTCTGGGGTTCTGATCACCAACTCCTGCCAGCCAGGATCCCGGCCGCCAAGCCCCTCTCAGCCCGCTACCAGTCTGGGATTCTGCTCACCCAGGCTGGCAGGAGACAGAGTGGGGCTGGCGGCTGAGCTCCTGACTGGCAAGGGGCCAGCAGCCAGAACCCCGGAGTAGCAGTAGGCTGAGTGCTGCTGGCACCCCAGACTGGCAGCAGACTGAGCCACTCAACCCCCCACCGGCCCTGCTCAGCCCGCCACCAGCCCATTCAGCCCGCTGCCAGCTGAGTGAATGGAACCCCAGGCTGACAGCAGGTTGAGTGGTTCAGCTGGCCTGCTCAGCCCACTGCCAGCCTGGGGTTCCTTGGGGGTCCCCAGGCCAGCAGCAGGTGCTGAGTGGGGCCGATGGCTGGTATCCCAGCTGGCAATAGGGCAGCAGCCGGAACCCCAGAGCAGTGATGGGCTGAGCCGCTCAGCCTGCTGCTGCATACCATCAAAAATCAGCTCACCTGCCACCTTTGACACGTGTGCCATAGGTTGCCGACCCCTGCTTTAAACACTAGTAAGGAGATGAGCATATTACAGTTGTTGGAGGGCTCTTATCAGGAGTAACAGGCTATAGGAAAGTCAGTCAACATTTTTTGTTTCTCTGATGAAAACTGGCCCACTCCCTGGCTTAAACCAAACCTGTCACTAATAATTGTCAACAACTTAATTTTCTGTTTTTGGCTAAGCTATTGATTTAAAAAAAATATTGAAATTGGATTCAGGATTGTTAGCAAGAATTTTTGGCAAACAAAGTTGTTAGATGACAATCTAAATGGCAACACAGTACTGCTTTCATGCTTGGCTCACCCCCCAGCCTGCTGGTCCAACAGCTGCAGTAGAGGAGGAGATAGGTGGAAAACTGCAGGACCCCAAAATCCACCTCTTTGGGTGCAGAGTGGCAACAGCAGCAGCAAACCCTCAGGTCCAATCACACGCCAATGGGCACCACCACCAGCCTTACGGACCATGGTGAAGTTAGCACAGCATCTGATCTCAGGGACGGGGCACCCATGGAGCCACAGCAGCTCATCCTGCCCTGTGCAGCTCCCCCCGGATGAGATGGATTGCTGGCAGCTGCCAGTCCAGGGGAGAGGCGCTCCCCAGCTAGGGTGGCCAGATCCAGATGTCCTGATTTTATAAGGCCAGTCCCGATATTTGGGGCTTTGTCTTATATAAGCACCAATTACCCCCACCTAGAGTGACCAGACAGAAAGTGTGAAAAATCAGGACAGGGATGGGGGGGGGGTAAAAGGAGCCTATATAAGAAAAAGACCCCAAAATTGAGACTGTCTCATATCTGATCACTGTACCCCAATCCCCTATCTTGATTTTTCACACATCTGGCTAACCCCAGCCAAGCCCTGTGTGTCATTCCAATCCTGGCTGCCTGCCGAGGAACTGAGTTACTTTCACTTTCATTCCTCAGCAGGCAGGCAGCCAGCCTCCTCCTCTCACCTATCTTCCAGCACCTCACCCAACCCAGCCCTGACGGAGGGGAGGGAGGAGAGAGAGAGGGGTGCTCCTGGGGAGGAGGGAGAAGGAGGGGGTGCTCCGTGGAGCAGGGGGGAGAAGAATGGATGTTATGGGAGACAACAAAGGATACTGGTTCCAGGGCCACAGAGCCTGCCTCACCTCACCTCAGCCGGGGGGAAAGAGTCACACTCACAGGTGAGCTCCTTCCCCAACCCCTACCCTCTCCCCTTCCCAGAGACCCCAGCAGCCAATCCATTCCTCAGACTGTGCTGCATTCGGCTCTCTCTAGGACCCAGCAGCCCTGCTTCTACACTGTCTGGGCTGCCTGCAGAGTGGTGCCCCCAGGCAGAGTGAGGCCCTACGTGGCTGCCTATTCTGTCTATGCCTAAGGACGGCCCTGGTGTCACACAACCATGTAATATCTCCGAATGCAAAGTTTTGGGGTCACTTAGACTAGACTAGACTAGACTAGACTAGACTATCAGGGCTGGAAGGGACCTCAGAAGGTCATGTAGTCCAATCAGCTTTAAAATAGTTAAATCAAACAGATCCCACTACATTAAATCTGAGGAGACTAAAACAATTATGATTCCATCAAAGGTCGACTATTACTTTCTCTTATGAGTGCATTGGGCACCTTCACCTTCTGGAATGCTGGACACTGAAATGTAAAACAAAAAGCAAAAAAAGAAAGATTATTGATACTTTTTCAAATTTCAACTCAACTTTGTGCTTTTATCCCCTCTACTCACATACATAAAATGTATACATCAGTGACTGGTTCCATATTCTCCTGCAAAGGAAAGCAGTATACAAAGACCTTCAGAATTTTTGTAACATGACAATTTTTTCCTAAAACAAACCTTTTCAAAGAAGCATCAACCCAAATTCTGGGAACTGGTTAACAAAATGTGATCTTTGGAGAGTGGCAACATTCTAGTGGATCATAAAACAAGCAAGATTTTTGGGATTAAGTGTGGGAGTTGTCCTAACCCCATGGCTCCTGGGATTTCCTGAGGAATTGCTCCTCCCTTCAGAAGAGACTGGAGTATCCATGCCATTTCTCTGGTCCCTCAAGAGTTCTGCTATTATTGACTTTGTATCCCGATGGTGAATGCTCATAAGTAGCCATAGAGAGGGCCCCACGGGAACTAATACATCTTCCAACAGTACAAAAATTCTGCTGGATATCCATTAGGAAATCCTACAGGACAACACAGAATGGTAATACAGTATGGCCAGTCCCCTTCTCCTCCTCCTAAGGCTTACCACAGAGAACCCGTTAAGTGAGGAGGCATGGATATGTAGTGAACACTCATCTACTGATAAGGTAGACTACAACAGCTGTTCTGTAACATCACACAACAGATTTTTAGGAGGGAAAATTAGAAAAGGCTAACTGAAAATTCAGGGAAAGTTTAGGTAGGTAGAAAATAACAACTCAGTGTTCTAGGGTTAAAATCTAACAGTGTGGAAAGCTCTATGGAACTATAATGATCACCTCTCACCTGAAACAGCAGCTCAGTACCTTCTTTTAACCATGCTGGGAAATTATTTCATTGCTGACCCAAATAGAACAGTGCCACTTACAACTGGATTTTCTTTAGAGACGCCCATCCAAATTTTCTTTAATTCTGGCCTAGAGGAACCACTGGTAGGGGAGAGAGGGTAGTTTAATTTCCATGCCTAGTCAATCATGGACTTCCTCACTGATATTTCCCACAAGCCTATAAAATAGTGACATTTCTGGTGGTGGGATTTTTTTTGAGGGTGGGGGTGCGGGAGGGGGGCTTGGGCAGTGTGACTGAGTGAGAGATGTGCACACCTGGTCATTGGGAAATGGCTTGAGAGTGTATAACTATTGACTAGGAGTAATATCCTTTTATGATTATATGCAGAAAACTCTCTCTAAAATCAGTTGCCCACATTCTGGTTCTATTTAAATCAACAGAAGCTTTCCTATGAACTTAATTGGAACCAGGATTTGTCTCAGATAGAATTTTTCCTAGGAAACAATCTAAAAATCAGGCCCTAACTGATTTTTTAAAAATTCAGTCTTTAAAATAGGTTTACCCAGACTATAATCATGCTTAAGAATTTCAACCTAACATTTATATTTTGTAAGGACAGATCCAGAAAAAAAGTTTCTGATATCCTTATTAATCTACTTCACTTGTAAATGTTAAGTCACAGTCACAATCAAGCACTGAGGCAGCATTTTAATACATCTTTTTGTGGAGGAGATATTACCTCATAACTATATGTAGAATTCCAATCTGCATATTTCTGCAATGTTTTTAAAATCTGGATTTAAAATCTGGAAAAATAAATGGTGATCCAATATTTTGGAATATTTTTACACTCTCCAGACCCTGACATCTTCTACAGAAAGTCTGATCCTGCTCCTATCAGACTTTTGCCATTGAGTTCAAGGGGAACAGGACCGGGCCCTTACACTAGACGGTCTAATCAGCTGTTCAAATCACATAGTTCAATGTTCCTTTTGCCCAATCTGCTCAAGAGACAACACTAATACATAAAGAGACTGACTGTGGAGGATGTAGAAATGCAGTAATGTGAGGTGCCTACAGGCAGAAAACGGCAAAGAATCAGGATGGGTCAAATGAAACATATGTCAAAACACTTCTGAATAACAACTAGAAAAGTAAATATTCTTAAATGCCGTATGCTCAAAGGCCTGTTGACATATCCTGGAAACCATTCTCTGACAAAACATTTCTGCTGAAGTATCAAATATTTTCTGTATTTGTTTTCTCTCATTCTTAATTACTGAGTGAAAAGAAGCTCTTTTTTACTTAGGACTTGTCTACACCACGCAGCTTTTAGCAACAAGGCTTGTTGCTAAAAGTCAGCGTGTGTAAATGCTCTTTGTCGGCACTTTTGCCTAGAAAATACTTTCAGTCCCACGAGTGCTCCTGCCGACAAAGCTGCGTTCACATGGCCACTTGCGTTGGCAAAACTTTTGTCTTCATGGCGGGGCTTTTTTAAGTACTCGTGAAAGACAATAGTTTTGTCGACAACTTTGCCGTGTAGACATACCCTTAGAAGTTCATCTATTCCTGCAGCTCATTCCTTATTTGCAGTCTCTTTACTACAAATAATTTCAGCAACTAAGTCTGATATCACAGAGGATTGTGTTGTCTATCTAAATATTTCTGACACACCTATCCAAGAGTTACTTGACAAAATATCTAGGTACAGTGGGTAAAATATATTCCTCTGTAAAAGAGGCCACCCAAGGTCTCTGCATCACTTAAGATATGCTTAAACCCTACTAATGGAATAGGAAATATATGTGAGGATTAATTAAGGATAGCAAAGGAATATACTTTAAGGATAAAAATACCTACTTGGTTTCTGTTGCCTCATGATAAGATCATGTGTACCTTTGTATACAAGTAAGCTGAAAGATTCTCATTGACTTCAGTGAGCTTTGGAACAGGTCCATAATGTATGCGGCTACTAGAATCTTTGCTTCTTCATTCTCTCACAGAGATACAAACTGTAGAGAAAAAGTATATGAATTAACTTTGATGTAATCACAACTTAGATGTAATACACTATTTCTCTGATAGCACAAACTAAACACTTGTATTTCACTTGTATTTCATTTCATTTCATTGTATATCATCAAGGTTGATAATACCATAAAGTGGTCTAAATAGAGGGGCAGCCTCTTATGACTATATACAATAATAACTGCAAATGATAACTGATACAGACTGATACTTAATATCTTGAGTGATTTATGGTTCAAACAAATTCCCTTCTGTTGCACCATAAATCTCCTATTTTAACAACTGCAGTATAGAGACAGCTATCAGAATATACATTACAACACACCATTGCTACTGCCTAGTCTAACTGAGACTTTCTTGAGGCTTTATGGGACACTAACAACACATTGAATATACAACTCCACTGAACACAAACAAAATATTTTACAATTTTGATAATTTTTTAGGGTGTGATCATTCAGTCATTCATTTGCAAAACTCCCTTTGTCTGTGATATGTAACAGAACTTCGTTGGAAGGAAATGGCTGGTGTAGCACTTAGAAAAAGTCAAATAACATAGCAGTTCCAATACTAGGTTAACATTACACTTCATTGTAACTTGTGTGCAGTAAAGGATTATTCTTTAAACATGCTTATTTCTTCGACAGGTATCAATTTAAATACATACTTCAATATGCATATGGTTTGGTGTGCTGGACATTAATTCTTCTGGCAAGACTGTTTCTGTTACTGTAGCTCTATACAGCAGAGCCTTTGTTAAGCTCTCAGAGGAGATGTTTGTGCTATGTTAAGGATCGCTTCCTGTGTAGGTGTTCTTCCAAGCCTCAAAAATGTAATCCGTGTAAACACAAATTAAAGAAAATGAAAGGGCAAGGGCTTCTGAACAATAATCAACCCCCCAGAAACAACCATTGGAACAAGGATAGCATTATTTGTTTGTTTCCCACCTTTTCAGGTCAATGCAAATCTCTTGCTCTCAATTGGTTAAAAAAATCCAAAAGATCCATTTTACACATGGAGGATGAGCACTTCCTCTACAAACAGACAGGGTGGACAAGAGGTCTCATTGCAGCTGGATCCAGCTCTTTTGAAGTCAATGGGAGTCTTTCCATTGACTTTAATGGGGGTTACCGCATGTCCCAGGAGCGGGAATATAACAGGAGCACATTAGAGAGCCTCTGCTGTGGGCAAGATGGGGTGCATCAGGTAGTCTCAGAGGTAAGGAGGAGCAGGAAGACACTGTGTCTGGTGGGATGTGAGGGTGTAATGGGCTCAGAATATGAACATTCAGGAAAAATAACTGCTAGTATAAGTTATCTCTGGGTCAAATCTTTTTTGCCTTGCTCACACAGTGGAACTGCCTGTGTGAGCAAGGCAAGTAAATGTTGGCTTTTCAAGTGAACCTTCTTTTAAATGATCACTACTGAACTGGAACATGAATTAACACACACATTTGTTTCACAGACAATATTTGAAATATATTTACCAGAAGAAGACGCAGTCAGTAGTTGTTTACTGACTACTGATGGGGCCTGCTTCTTTAGCCCAATATCCGCACGTGGAGTAACTACAGCAGTGTTGGAGTGGCTCCTCCTGGATTTGAATCCTTCAAGTTCCTTGCTTTTCGTGTGGCCATTGAACAGCATCAACCCTTCTTAGATGTCCTAGACTAGAGGATATGAAAGAAAATGACTGTAAAATTGTGACTTTCCCCTGAGTTGCTTCCCTCTGGTGGCTGGTTTACTTTGACAATGACAGTCCACTACTGCTACCAGTTACCCCATTAGCTCAGTTGGTGTAGTGATGTGGGAATCGAGTTTGGTGCCATATGATGGAATTTCTCATTTTGCTGTTTTTGTTTTTTTTTTTAATCTAGGAGATCACATATAGTGATATAGTCTTTAATTACACTACTTGTAATAAAACTATTCTCTTTGTTTTTCAGAGTCCTAGCCTCATTCAGTGCTCAGGAGACTCAGAATGAGGCAGAGGTTTCCAAAGACAGAAAGGCTATTCTCCTGTACTTAAGACACAAGATGGGGATACAGTAGAGCATGGTTCTAAACTTGACTCTGCCACAGACTTCTCATGTGGGTATAGGACAAGACTAGCATAATGTCTGTGCATGAGGGGATCAAATTAAGTCTGCATGGCACAACCTTAATTCTGGTATTTCCTAAATTTTGAGTACTTGACCTTGCCACTTAATGTTCTTTCAGCATGTTTTATTTATATGTCATGTGTATATTGTTCCTACAGAATCTATAAATCAGATATTATTTGCATCTAAATTTCTCTACATATATAGGGTATTTATGTATCATGCATGGATAGACAGAACATTCAAGAGTATTTTTCTTTTCTTCCCATAGGAATCTCAAGAGAACTATTTTTCTGCTTTTACCAGAGTCAGCCACCTCCCATGCGCCCCCTTGTGGCTGGAGGTCACTCTGCACCACCCTGCCTCGATTTCCCTTCTTGGACTTCTCAAAACTCCAGATCATAGTCCTAAAGGTAATTAAAACACCTTCTTGGAGACCAGTTTATTTAGTTCTAGCACTCATTGGCCCTCCATCCCTCCCAAGTCCAGTAAATGTCTCTCTGTTAGATAAGGAGTCCCCAGTCCTCCTTCTGGGATAAGCTGACGCTGTTTCCTCCCCCTACTCACCCACTCCAGTTTTCTGCTGCTCTTATAGAGGAATCAGCTGACCTCTGCTCAGGTGCACCTACTTAGTAACTAGGCTTGGCTGGCCATAGGCCTCTAGACCTTAAAAGGAAAGTCACCCTGTTATATTGTTTCAGCTCAATTGCAAAATATTAGTAATACCTTAATAGGACATTTGCCAAATACCAGTTATCTAGATGGTAAGTGTTTCAGAGCAGGGGTCCCTTTTGTTATGTGTGTATTCAGTGTCTTGGATAATTCACAGATTTGAAGGCCAGAAGGAACCAATGTGATCATTTAGTCTTGACCTTCTTTGTAGCACAGGCCACAGAACTTCTCAAGAATAATTTCTACAGCATAACTTCTAAGAAAATGTCAATCCTGAGTTAAAAATTGTCCATAATGGAGAATCCATTACAACTCTTGATAAACAGTTCCAAGGGTTAATTACTCAGTGGGGTTCTGATCCCTGATTGGAACACCTAGATGCTACCATGGTGAAAACAGCAAGTGATAATAATTTATAATAACTGACATTATTTCCTCTCACTTTGACTTATTTAGAAAACATTAACACATTTAAGCACTTCAAAATAAGTTCTCCATTCTTTGAAAATATTGGTTATTTGGTCCTAAATAAATTAAAAAAAATAATAATGTGCTGAAGGGGCCAACACTGTCTCATATTTTGTAATATTCTTTACAAATTACAAATATTCTTAAACATTTGAATAGTGCACCTTTGTAGCTGGGGACAGGATACGAAATAACCTAACAAAGTATACAGCTCTGCATTTGAAACAAGAGTTTGTATTTGTAACGTTCTCCTAGATGTACAGGTGAGGTTCCTAGACTCAGTGCAGAGAAAGCAGACTTTTGCTCCACCTACAGTTCTGCTTTTAATTAATAACATGTGGCCAGACGTGCTGTGATCTCTTTAGTCACTCTAAATGGTATGTCACCCCACAAGCAGTTCCAGTGTCTTCTGGGGGCTTACTCACATTGTAAGGTCCTGCGTAATGTTATCGCAGTCTAGCCTGGATTCATTTGTGAAAGGACTAGAGTGGCTGTGGAAGGCCACACAGGAAGCTGTGGAGGGAAGTAACCATTTCCTAATAAAATTACTAAATAATGTAAAAAGTGACTAAGAGTCCTGTGGCTCCTTATAGACTAACATATGTATTGCAGCATAAGCTTTTGTGGGTGAATATTCACTTCATCAGACGCCCACAAAAGCTTATACTCCAATATGTCTGTTTAGTCTATAAGGTGCCACAGGACTCTTAGTCACTTTTTACAGATCCAGACTAACATGGCTACTCCTCTGATAAATAATGTAAACCACAGATAATATTTAATGAAGAGAAGAGAAAAGTACTCCAAAATTTAGTCATTAGGCAGGTTGCTTGGTGGTGGGGCTGGGAAGAAGTACTCTCTCTCATCTCCCTATAAATAAACCGCTGATTACCTATGATTCCATAGGTGATCTGCCAGGTTTCTTTTCAGCTAGACCCCAATAGCCTTCATTCACAAAGTGAGATTAACCATGGGATGCAGCAGTAAGGAAAAGACCCTGGGATTCCTCAAGCATTATAAGACACTCTTGTGTTCCTTTCCTCCCCCACAAAACCTAAGCTCCAGAAATCTCCCTTTGCAAATGTGGCTACATTGTGAAACCAGGACCCTGTAGGCTGGAGTGGAAAGAGAGGGAGGGACTGACATAATTTATGTTGAGCTGCCTATGAAAACAGGGGAGAGACACCCCAGCATGTTTACTTTTTCTTGAAAGAAATACAGTGCACATACTGCACCTCCTAAGGGGCTGTGCCAAGAAGCCTGGACAACAGTCTGGTGAGGGACAGTAGAAAGGGGGAGTCTGGAGGGGACCAGGTATTGGTGATGTGGGAGGTGGGGCTCAACAGAAGTGGGAATGGAGGGGCAGGAGGGAAATGAGGGGCAGAAATGAGGCGGGACAGGAGTGGAGGTGGTGAAGAGGAGTGGGTACTGGAGAGGGAGCGGCTGGGGGAAGCTGGGAGATGTTCCCCTGGGGAAGGGAGTCCTCTGGTCTCCCCAGGCTTCTCCCTCTGGAGCGCTCCTCGCTCACTCTGCCAGCCAGGGGGCCGCTAGTTTCCAGCACTGTGTAAAGGGCGCCTGTTTGAAAGGCGCCTGATCCACTGCACGACGTACCCACTCATTGCAATCCGGAGTAAAATCGAGGACATGATTCTCCCCCGCCCCGCAAAGGAGAATCTTCTCCCCGTCCTGCTGCCTCTGAGCGGGTTTGGATGCAGCTGGCAGATTAGAGACTTCAGTTTAGAGAGATGAATGTTTAACTCCCTGCCTCCTGGCACGGGTTTGCTTCGGAGAGCTGCTGATGCGCAGCAAGGCGCGATGGTGTGTGCGGGTGTATCCTTGGAGTTTCCTTCAAGCCAGCCGCGGTGGCGCGTGCTTGGTGTCATTTCACAGCCACGCCTTGTCGGGGAGGGAGCGGGTTGCCCTCCCTTTAAACCCGAGGGAAAGCCGGGGCAAGGGATTTTTTATGATTCCGATGACTCGAAAAGAAACAAGCCCCCGATCCTGCAGGAAAAGCATGTGCTCCCCACACTGTGGCGGGGCTAAGGGCTGTGATTTATACCACCCTAGTGGTGGGCTCGTGGGAGGGTTGCGATTTTAGTGCATGCCCTGGATGCGGAAATATAAAGCAACACATGCCAGTGAGCTAAGGAGCAGTAGGCTTAGACACATTTCTTTGCGGTAACATGTATTTTATTCCACGTGGCCAATGTAAGGCGCTAAATTCTTTTTCCCGGGACAAGAGCTAGCTGCTTCGTTTCCCAGTGTATGATAAAAGCCTGGAAAGCCCCAGCCCAGAAGGATCCCTTCGGAGAGTGGCTTTCCCATTCAAGCCCCAGGGCTGACAGCCCAGCAGAGAGATCAAGTTGTTACCGAAGTGAGAAGTGTGGACACTCACACAAAGGAACTTTCCGCCACTCACTGCAAACCGTTAGTATTCCGGCCATGCAGCTCCCAACAACTGGCCTTGACACAATAACAAAGACATTTAAATACCAGGACGCATACTTCACTTTTTAACCTGCTGAGAGGAGCTGCTTTCAAAGCTTCCCTACGGTGAATAAACTGACAAAAAATATGGGGTGCGCTCAGAAATTAAACACCTTCTCCTGTAGCAAAGTGGCGTTAATCAGGTTTCTAAGGCAATCGCCATCTCTGTCTTTTACCATTCACCCAAATAATGCCGAAAGAAGGGTCCCTTTAGCACGAGTGAAAGCAGAAAGAAGGAATTATACCCATTGCTAGTAAAATCATCTTAAATCAATAGAGCACCACTTGAACTCGAGTTTCCATTGTTTCAGTGAAACATCAATGTTTTTAATTAAACACAGCTACCCTTTTCTGTTAAAACATTACATAAAAGGGTTAGGTTTCTACTTTTGTTGAGGCAGCTGGCGCTTGTTGGCTGTTGTGTTTGAGCAACAGACTGTTCAATAGGAGCGAGAAATAGCTCAACGCACTCTTAATAGACCTTATTAACAATGCACCTTGAAAAGGAATACATTGTGTTATTGTGTTAGTTTGCTACAAACCTATTAAAGGAAAAATAGCATCCATCAGGTCTAACAAAACGCATTTGTATTATGCATACTTCTCTGCTTCAAATACGCTCCTTGGCACAATGTCCAGACATTCAACCAGCTAGCTCATCAAGCGCTGGACAGCAGAACACGCTCTAGTTAGAGAGTGATACACGGGACTTACAAATCCAGCCGATTAGTTATTTTTGTTTGCAGATGCGAAACCCAAATAGCACATTTAATTAGGAACCATTCTGCAGACGCACTGTGGGGAATTCAGGGATTTGATATGAGTGTATTACGTGAAACCAAAAATGATAGCGAAGTTGGGTAATTATGAGAGGAGTATGTAAGGGAAAGCTAATGATCTCTCGGCTGTCTTTTGAATCTATCTAATACATATTTTCAATATTTGTTTGTTCTTTAGTAAAACTACTGTGAAACCAAATACTACTCAGAGTATAATTGACGATTTACCTATAAAGGGGCTGATTTTTAGTTCTTCGAAGTACCACGGGTGTTAAGGAACCAAATGAAACCCGAAGACCAGAGCCAAATAATGATTGTTGCCTTGAATACAGCCTTTTTGCACAGGCAAACGCTTAACAGATTAATTGTCGAAGTAAATTCTTGCTTCGATTAGTCTTATTACGTTGCACCTGAATCGACGGGTTAAAGGATCCAAACCAAAGCACAAGTCAAGAGTGACTTTAAACTTGTTACTAAATACATTGTGGCATATACTGTACACACAACCGTGGGACCACGAACCTGGGAGAAATTTTAGCTGCCCAAATAAAGGCTAAGTTGTCTCGGCGTGTTCTGCCTCCCATCCCAAAGCATCAGCTCTCAAAGTGCACTTTCCCCTTTGAGGCAAACAAACCAAGCCAACTGCAGCGCCTTTTGACACTCATCATTCTCTCCTGCAAACGTTTCAGTGATCGGTTTAAGTGCTGAAGTGATAAAAGAAATTAGAGAAAATGCCTACCAAGAACTCAATGCCAAGAGAAATAGCGCAGGAGTTCCGCCCAAAAGAACTAGCCAAACCCACAATTTGAAACTTCCAACCGCCTAGTCAGCTGGAGAATCTTCAAAGATCAAGATCAATTTGTCAGCTAAACACTTTTGATATGTAGTAAATGTCTGGCTCTTCCCCGTTCGGTGTTAGCATAGGAAAAAAAATAGTATTTTCCCAACTGGTGTGTGTGTGCGCTCGTGCTCGTATGTGTGTGTGCGTGCGCGTGCTCATGTGTGTGTGTGCGATTCACAGTTGTGGAGCTTTTTTTCCTGACAATGTATCAGCAGATCACAAATCTTTTTCAACGGATTTATTCAAAAGTTATGCATATATATGGTGGGTTTCTAGCGCAGTAAAGATAAAAGACTCACAGTCTGATGGAGAAGCCGTGCTGTCCCGTGTAGAATAAGTTCCCTCTTGGTGATTTGTAGTGTATACTGCATAATTCACCTCTTCTTACCCTACTTCATTCAAACACAGAAATGCGCGTCAAAAGTCATTACAAATAGTAAAAAGGTAAGTCAGAAGCGGCCCGATCCTGCCAGATCGGTCAATGGGATCTGAGAGCGGGATAAGATCCAATGTCTCCTATACTGTCCAGGTGAAACTGAAGAAACAAAAGCACATAACCAAGTATGTCCAAATATTCAGGAATAGACAGTCTCTATACGCGGAACCGGCTGTCCAAAGATTTCTGTGTTGTTTTTGCTGACTTTTAGCAATCCAAATCGGACAATACGACGGACTGAGTCCTTCTCTCCCCCACCCCTCCTAAACAGGCTGAAGTTCAGGTTTTCAGACTTGAAATAGAAGTCAAACACTTGGCAAACAACCAGCTCACACAATCATGTCCAGCTGCAAGGGAGAAAAACGACAGTCACCTGTACACTCATCTAATTAGTCACTTTGCTCATCTTTGTAATACTAAAAGTTGAGTGAGCAACTTCAGTTTCTTTAGGATTGTGCTGGTAAGATATTTCTATACATAAGCATTGAATTATTAACCAATTATATGTACTTTACTCCTTAAATTTTAACCAGAAGTTACCCTGCAATCTCAGGGGATCCAAGAGATGATTCGTTTTCTCGAAAAGTGATCGGTGTGTCCTGGTGAATAATTTAGGGAAGCTGGAGTTGTTCCCGTTTAAATAAGGTCATAAACCTTTCCAGCCTTTCACCTGCAGAAACACCGCACTGCGATTATTAGCTTTAATTCAATTATTCAAAGTTCCAGTAAGATTTTTGATCAGTTTCCCAAAGTTCTTGATCTGTTTTCCAGGGAATCGTCTTTTGTGTACGTATGGGCAATTAAGGTTAGCTAATAAGTGAAAGAGCATCTGTCCTGTTCCGTGGTATTGACATTTCATTCTTTGACTGTGTGTGTAAAGAGATGAATGAAGAACGCATGGATGAGTGGAGAAAAGACCAGCCGAAATCTATCTCAGAGCAAAAGGCAGGAGGAAAGAGGAGCTAGAATCAAGTTTGTACTGAAGAGAGAAAAAGTTCAGCAGTTCCCATGAAGGCGTTTTGAGAGGTGGGGAGTAAATTGCATTAAAAGCAGACAGCTAAAATCTATCCCCATCTATACCTAAAGTAGATGTTAAATATGGAGGAAGATTGCTAAGCATAAGGGCAGCTAGGCTGCAAGGAGGCTTTTAAATCACCACCACGCTGAAGGCTTTGAAGTGGTTTAGAAGTAGGGCCGGCAATTGGAACTTGTCACCTTCATTAGCAAACAAACAATAGACAACAACTCTCAAACAGTGGTGAAATCGACTCTGTACGGGGCCCGATTCTGTGAGGCCTTTCGATGGACCAGGCCCTGAGCCGCTATCCAAATCCGGAATCCCGTCTGTAAACCATTTAGCAGAATACTGAGATTATTTTGCTTAGTATGTCTGTTTTGGGCTTGTAGTATTGAAGTTAAATAACCAGCGAAAGTGAGCTAGGGGAGACTACAGTTACAGCATTTCCCTCTGATATTTCCACGTATAATTAAAAACATACCCGCAATACGAAACAAAGGGATCCATTCCTCTTTCAGTATTTCGGTTGAAATCAATTGTTTCGACTCTGCTGTGATAATGTTTTATTTCAGAGGACTATTCAACTCCGTGGTTAATTTTTTTGTGTGGGGGGGGGGGGAGAAGGGGAGGATAGGGAAAAAACCGATGCATTTGTTTTCTTTGTAAGCCCATGTTTAGTTTTAATTTTCCTGTATTTTAAAATAAACACATTGGCTGAAGCCTGTTTGATCTGTGCAAGAAGGAAGTCTACATTGTAAAGGAATGCGCAGAGGTTTGGTATGAAAATGGAGCAGTGACTCACAGCTGCAGGAAGGAAAAAAATGCACTGTGGTGTCAGCCAGAGGTGTTCAGTCTAATAATTCAGGCTGTAAACTGTATCCCCTAAAATTACTTACATAATAAATCACTCCGGGGATAAAAAAAATAGCCTGAAAAGTGTAAAGGGCTGGGGGGAATCTTTCCTGGAGTTACTTGCTTGAAAATGATTTGTAACCATGTGACCTATGAGTTTAACTTTTTCAAAGATGTCAGCTTAATAGAGCTGATTGTTTTAGTACAGCGGGTTGTGCCCACTGTACATGGTGCATCTGGCTCTGTTAAGTTAATAGCAGTATGAAGCGGATGTGTTACTATCGGTATTGCACACACAGGTTCACCTGGTTCCCAGCTAAATGAGTCAATTTCATAAGACAAAACCATTCAATACTAGTTTGCAGATAAAGTGATTATTAACCAATAAATTCGTAAGAGGGGCATCGCTGGAAACATTTTTGAACTCCCTTCAGTGTGTTTCCATATCCATTTTACACACAGAGAACAGATAAAACGTGAGAGGGAAGTTAATTTGAAATGAGTGCTTCTCCGTGATAATTGTAATGTTTATGCGATAATTGACTAGTATAGGGATGACTAGTCTCGTAACGTTTCAGGAACTCGGATGTCTCTAACCAGAAATCACTCCCTATTTATACTGATAATTTTGGTCCAGTGTCCGGGGACAAGATATAATAAAGAAGAACAAGTTCACCACATAATGATACAAGGAAATATATTGAATAAATAACCGGAAGGTCGAAATGTGAGTCCTGGTCGAAATAGTGCATTTTATGAGAACTTTTCTGCGTTTCAAGTTTTAATGAATTCAGTAATATCTGCCCCTGTGAACTGTGATAGGGAACTGAGTGCAGGCAATGGCGTCTCTGGGATTTTACGTTCGCTGTTCGGGAAAGTAAATTGCTGCGAAGATTTGCAACAAGAGAGAGATACAGTGGAAAAGGAAAACCAGCGAAGATTTACTTCAGGGAGATCTGCAATAAATACTTACCGTGGAAAAAAAAAGAAGTCAACACCAATTAAAATCTGGAACCAACATTCATTAGTATTCATGACATAGGATCTGGCTTTTATGTTTATCTTTCTCCATGGATCAATATCGTAGCAGCATGTGCCAGGAATGAGCAGAAATCTGGTCACTGCATGTAGCTGACCTTTCACTCTCTCCCTACAGGTCATATCATCTTCATCAAAACAGGTCAGATCATCTTCATAACTGGCACCACCTAATGCAGCAATAGCCACCGCTCTCATTAAAACTATTATTTAATCTGCAGCCTGCGACTAGGACTAGAAAGCAAAGAAGGGCTGTTCACACACACTGCGGAATTGTTACTTTAAAAGTCGGAATGGACATTGCTCTTTTCTCCGCCACAAGCAATTGGCTTAAATCAAGATCCAAACAAAACAAAACAATCGCTCTCCTGCGAGACCTCCACTAAAAGATAACTCCGCAGAGACACTCACAAAAATATTCACCAGCCCAGTTCTGATGAAGTTGCTATGTTGAAGTGGGTCCCTGGTGTGTGAACTAGACCGTCTATATCTGTATCTGGTAATTGTAACTGGTGCAAGGAGGAGCCCTCACATTAACCACTCACATTATACTCCTGACCGGAGCAACAAGCATTTCCTCCTGGCCCAGAACCCAGCACCTCCGCTGGCTGCGGCATATCAGTACCCCAATAATCAAAGGGAGAGGCGGAGAGCTAGACAGTAGAGATCAAACTGTTGCATCTTCGAAATCGCTGGAAAGAGATTTGGGCAGAAAATATTGACCACTGCAATCTGAGATTCCAGATCTATTTTCCATGTTTCCCATAGAACCTGTGTTTCCCACATATTGTTCATCTCTAGAAAATAGTCTCTAAATAGAAAACTACTAATTGGCAGTCACCTCTGCTCCTAGCCCCAGCCTACGCATATGCCCATGAAAACAGGACAGTTAACAGTTTTATACCATATTTTAAAGAGGTGACATTCGCATCAAAACTCAACCCTCTGTCTGTGTGGATCGTGGCAAAAAAGGTGAAGTGTCCTGGTTAATTAAGCAATTGTTTTCCCATATAGGAAGCAACAGATGGCTCCCACACCTGGGGTTACACCAAGAATTAGGAGGGTTGATCTAAAAATGGTAAACTAACAACTTCTTGCAGCTCGGAAATGTATAGCCCGGCCATAAAAATTCCCACCGAGGGCGTCATTAAAAAGCTATTTGAAACATGTTAAAATGTTAGGGGATGGTAGGTATTAGGAATAACCTGTTATTGTTTACTGCCCGGTGCAACTCCCTGGTAGGAAATCAGATCGCCAGTACGTTTTGTGTTATGCTTCCTCTCCTTAGGACAACAGTATAGCAGCAATGACTTTGAAGTATGATTAAATAAAGACATGAAACCTCTGGCACCCCCTTTGAAAAGGGCAAGCACTAAACACGGACATTTTGTGCAGTGAAATCTTTCGGCGTGTGCGCGGGGAGGGGGGCGCTGCAGAATGAAGGAAGTAAAAATCCACAGAACTTGAGTTAAATCGCACTTTCGAAGCGAGGGAGTCATGGTGCCCTAGAGTGGGTTTAATCGCTGCTAGTTACGTTTGCAGTACAATACCGGAGTCTCGGCTTGTAAAATGAGAAGCCCTCCAATTTGTGTGTTTCGGGGGGCCGAAGGGAGGAAGCCAGCCCCAAACCCCAAAAAGTTGTAGATGAAAAATATACATACCTCGCTGTACCAATTAGCATGTCCTGTGTGCACATGCGGTTGGGTAGCAGTTTTGTGTGGCTTGCTGTCTTCATATTTGGTAGAAAAAAAGAGTGTGTGAGTTTCTGAAAACAAAGGAGAAACTTAAAAGGCTGCTATAGGCTTAGTGGAGTCTAGACAGAATGAAACTGAACAATCTTGGAGACTCTCCATATGAATCCTCTGCGGGGCTGATCCCAGGCAAGCTGACCTTTAGCTTGTATTTTATGTTGTATTTTTATTTTGCTGGGCAGAAGGGAGCCTGTTCTGGGTATTAAATCATAAAATGACTCACATCGTATTAAATATATAACTTTAATGCTGGCCTCCCTGGCACACGGAGTTTTTCCCCCAGGGATGCATAAATAGTTTTAAAAAATGTTTGATTTGTTACAGTCATGTCAAATAAAGGTACAGGTAAAAGTAGGCTATTTTAGAAAATTACGCCATACAAGCTATATTACCTACAGGCAGGGAGAAATCAGGAGAAAACATCTAAACTCTTTTCTAAATTACATCTGAGTTTGCAGCTTTGGGAACAAAGTTTTAGGAAACCAGCTAAAGTAAAATCGTTAAATGTACTCCATAGGGCATATGAAGAAAAAGTCAAAATCCAAAATCAGGAGAAGTGATAAAAATAACAGTATTGCCTGATATTGATTTTCTGTGTAATACAGCTACCTCATTGCAAAAGAAGCTGCAATTTTGCAGTAAATACGTGTAATCTGTGCATCGTATTTGATATATTGTGTGAATGCTGCCGCCTTAGCTGTGAAATCCTGCCCCCCTTTTGTTATTTCACTGGAACTAGGTGTGTGCGAGACAGAGACCACTGGAGCTCTTCTGCAGACCTCAGTGCTGTCCTGGCCTTTAGTTTGTGTGCTGGGGAACAGAGCTGGCTCGCTCCAACTCCTTGGTGTGCGAGGAGGGGTACGGATGAAGCAGGGTTCAGGGCTGCCAAGACAGCCACAGGCCTTGCCTGCGATTTGTCCTTGGTTTCCCTTCGGGGTGTGCAAAAGTGCAGCGAGCAAGACACTTCAGGTTTGGAAACACCAGGCTCAACCTGATAGACAAAGAGAAAAATGAGAGGAGGGGGGAGAGAGGGAGGGAAGAAGGCGGGGTGGGGGGGAAGGTGGGAGAGAGGAGATGGATGAAGAGAAGGAACCGGAGAGATAGAGACGGGTCTTGCTTGCAGAGCTGCATCTGCCAAGCCCAGACGGCTGTGTCCTGCCCATTGGTTCCAGTCCCCAGAGAACCCTTCAGCCCCACGGATGCGTGTGTGTGTGTGTGTGTTTGTGTGTTTGTGCTGTCGAGCAGTACACAATGTCCGCTGGGAACCCTGCAAGGCTGGCAATCGCCATAGAAATCACTAGGCTCAGAAAGGAAAGGCGGTTTATATGTATTATGAGCTATTACTAACCACAGAGGCGGTGTGGGCCCTGCCTGGGTCCTGGGAAAGCCGGGCAGCCTTGCTTTACTTTAGGTAGCGGGCGAGCCAAGTCAAATTCAAGTTCAAGTTCATGGCCAGTCTGGCGAGGGGGAGAAAAAAAAGCCATTCTCATGACCACGGTTGTTGCCCTCCCTTCCCCAGGGCCTGTCATGAAAAGGCAGCTTTGTTAGCTGGGCGGCGGGGACTTGTTTTACTTTTCTGTATCTGCTGCTCCTAAATAATGGCCGGGAGAGAGCCCAGCCGCGTTGCGGTTCTGGTGGCGATGGGGGTTATTTTAAAATAGAGCTAGTCCGTCCTACGGCAGGGATCTCACGCCAAAACAGAGATTAGGCTACAAGACATGAAAACACAACTCCAGCTGGCGGGCGGCGGCGAATCTGTTTCCAGGGCCGGGGAAGGGAAACCACAGTCGATAGCAAGCGAAGTACAAACTTCTCTCGATGCTCTTGCGGGCTGACAAATGGAAGCGAAGAGCGGAGCTGCAATCAATAGCTCCTGACCAGCCACGGAGCAGGGAACCAGTGGACGAGCCAGCAAGAGCCCCGAAGCCGCTCCCTTCAACCGGCTGGGCTAACCCTGGGCAGCCACTTCGACTAACTCCGAGGCGAATAAGGATGCCTCGTCCTCCACAGACTTACTTTCCCTCCCGCCGAGGTCAGGGAGCTACCTCCTATGCACAGGAGACAACCAAACACAAAACCCTGGGGGAAGAGTTTGTAGGACTAAAAAATAGCAGAGGAATTGTTCTGCAAGGGGAATGTGTTTCCAGCTCTGTGCGTTAATTTCTACAGTTCCCCCACACTAACTTGAACCCGCTCGGAAACAGGGTAGCAATAGCTGGGTGGTGGGGAGGATGGTTACAAAAAATAACCAGAATTTCAACCACACCTAGAACACATTTTAATCTGAAACAAGCCCTATAAATGAGGTTACATTTTTCAACAGGAAAAGGACTTTACTCAAGCTGCCTTTTCCAGTGATCTCTCCAAGGGATCGGCAGCGTGTGCCAATGAGTTTAATAATTTTGCGTAATATTATTACAGAACATAAATTAGATTTTAATAGCTGTTTGATTACTTCAGGGTCTTACATTATGCAACCTGAATGAACGCCAGACTCCAACCCGCAGAAGAGCGCAGTATGGAAAGGGTGCAGTCTCTGAACCCTACCAAAACTTTGCTTCTGGAGCAGCATTTGGGGAGATTTTCCGGAGTTCTTCCCCTTCCCCCCCATGGGATTTAGTCTTCTGCTGCTGAGCATGTGTCATTCATTCCCAGCCCTGTGTCATTCCCATCCACAAAGAGAACAGGATCCCACAAGCACGCACAGCTCCCCAGCCATCGTGGGACACTTCTATTGTCATTTCAACTCGGAGAACAAAACAATAACTAGGAGAAGAGAAAGCTGATGTGGTTGGCTGCGTTTGAGAGGCAAACCGATCTGTACATGTTTTTGCTGAAAACAGTGTAGCCACAATAGGGCGCTAGGAGTCCTATTCCGAGGAGTTGGCTCTTCTGATCTGCCTGTTTTCAATACTTACGTGGCTAGAAATCGGTTTGGCAAAGTCCAAGCTTTCCAAGATTCCCAAGCTGTGCCACACACGCCTTGGGTGTCTTGATTATTCCGGTATTCCTAGAAAGCCGCTTCCTGCCCATTAAAGGGGAAAATCCCCTATTTTATTTGATGTCTAATTCCTTAAGAAAGCCTGGATGCTGGTCCACACCCTTTCATCCTCCCACTAAAATCCAGCGGCAAGCAAGAGTTAATTAAGATCAAGATTTATTCTTTTTCCTTGCAAACCCCACGATTAACAGCTCTAGATTTGTTTGTGTTGATTACTCATCTAATACATTTTAAGTAAAATCACTATATGGGCTTTTTAAAAATTATTTAAAATGTTTCTTTAAGAGAAAATGAAGCTACCTTATGCAGTCTTTTACTTCTTCAGTGGTGTATATAAGCTGTACAAATATTTTAAGGATTTAAACAATAAATGTAAATTTTAAAATGTCATGAGCAAAGGAACAACTTTAGGTCAATGTGAATTTCTAATCCACCAACATTCCAGTGTGCACTATTTTTGGTACCTTCTACAAAAACAAGTAATGTAGAACATAAATATAATAGAGTAAAACAGAAGACAAATGTATACTTTCCTGAGGAAAGCTGGAGGTATCTTATATTCAGTGTAAACATATATACACAGTAGAATACTTGAAAAGCTCACTCTTATTGTCATCACAGGGCTTTCCAAAATGTTATTGTTTTATTGGCACATAATGTAGGGGTTTGTTGTTATTGTTTTTTTTAAAAGGATGTTTTGGAGGAAAGTTAACGCTATCATAACTGAATAAATTGTATATAATTTAAAAAAAATTACCCTAAGGTGATTTTGCTAATTTTTAAAAAATGTTTTGCATATTCTAGCTACACTGATTTTCATTCTTTAGGTGCAACTTACCCAGTTAAAGAAAGCCTTTGGACGTAAAAAGAACCAGTATATGCAGTTTCAACACATTTTATTATATTTCTGTATGCATTACTCTCAAAACATATCACAAGAAATGATGAAACCACTTAAACCTTCAAATAAAAAATCTGAAACAGTTTATGCTCACAATTGTACATATTTATAGTTAAGAAACATTCTTTATAAATACTGTTTCCTCTGTAGCAAGTTAATACCATAATTTAATTACAAATGGATAAATATGGTAACAGGTATTTACAGACGGAAGGGCGTTATTACGGAAAAGCTAACGGCACGACGTTTATTTTTCCTCACAATCTTTCAAACAGGAACTAACAAATTGAACTTGCAAAAGCACTAAAACATCACATGTAAACCCAGCTAACAGAAAAATACATTCACAAGCGTTGTTGTTGGTCGTGGTGTGTGTGTAACAGAATGGAGACTTTGGCACAGTTTTTCCCCCAGTCTATAGTTGAATTAAGTTTACAATCAAATTGCCTCTTAAAAAAGAACACAATATTCATTATCACAATTACAAAAGAAACCATTTTCTTCCACGTTACTTTTTTTTTTAATGGATGAACTAAAAAGGGAAAAGAAACGAAAAAAGTCCATCACTTTTTGAGGGTGGGAGAAAATCAATCCGTAGTTTACAAATGGGACGAACTTCTATACACCGAAAATCGAATAAAACTTCGTTTACCACCTTGGAGGAGGAAGGAGGAGTCCTCTATATACACAGCTGGTCGCGATGGAGGGTCTTGGGCCAAGGGAAGTGGGAGGGAGGGAGACAAGAAGAGTTTAGCTGTGGCGGATTTTTCGTTTTGGAGGCTCTGGCGGGGATTTGCTCTCCTGGGCTCTAGAGCCGTTTAAATTGTTAATCCTTTCGCTGCTTAAGAATGAAACCCAAACCAAACAGAATCCAGCACCTTTCCGGTGTGTCTGCTTCTTCCTCCTCCTCGGCGGGGCCTCGCCCAGCAGTCCGGCAGGGCCCCTACACATACCATTCGTTGAAGTTGGAGGAGAGGCCGCTGTGGCTCCCGCTGGCCCCCACGCCCCCGCCGGCTCCGCTGCCGCTGCCTCCCCCGCCGCCGCCGCCGCCTCCGCTCCCTCTGTGCACCGCAGACACCGCGGCCGCCGCCGCCGCAGCCGCAGCCGCCGCCGCCGCCGCCGGGGACAGGTTGGTGGCGCTCTGAGTCTCGGCGCTGGGGGACACCAGGCCGGGGGGGGTGGAGGACTCATAGCCCGAGCTGGCAGCCGGGGACGATTCCGAGCCTTGAGGGGAAGATTCATGGACCTGGAAAGCAAATGCAACAAGACAGGGTGGAGTAAGTGTCCCTATGCGCAAGGCAGCCCCGGCCAGTGCTCACACCAGCCTCGCGGGGCCAGCGCACTCCCAGGCGCCCAGGTCCGCCCCCCTGTGCCAAGCAAAGGCTCCCTGGCTTCACAACCTGCCGATGAGGCAGCTCCTGCTTTTGTTTCCCTTCCCAATAAAGAAAATGCGAGTTAAACCCTTCTCCCAAACCGACCCACTCAGAGGATGTCAGCTGGAAAAACGGCGGTGTGGTATTATACCTTCATATGCTTCCGCAGAGAGCTGGGGTGGGTGTAGGATTTGTCGCACATTTTGCACAGATAGGGCTTATCTGAAGTGTGGACATGCATGTGCTTCTTCCTATCGCTGCTGTTGGCAAAACGTCTGTCACAGCCTTCAAATTCACACTGGAAAGGCTTTTCTCCTGGAAGATAAACGAGGAGGATTTGGTTATAGTAAACAATCAACTTGGACTTCTCCCCTACTTATTGCACAATAATCCACAAAATAGGGGCGCTAGGAGTCCTATAGGAAGAATTGCATTTTTTTTTAAATTTCGAATGCTTTCTTTACCAATGTCAAATCCACTAAAATGGTTAACAAAAGATTGATGTCACTGTGAGAATTGTTTTCTGAGGACCGCCTTGATGTGCAGCTATGAACTAATCACTTCATTACTGACAAGATATTTTATCATAAAATACAAAAATATTGGAGCCATATCTCGCCATTGCTTTTTAAGTAGGACTCTCCAGTGAAACCAGTAGGAAGTTCTCCGTCAAAACTGGTGACACGATATGGCTCCAATGAATTTACGGATTTTGTTTTGTTTCAACTGGTGCTATAACACAATCGTCTCGAAAGCATTTTTTTAAGAATTGAGACGTTTGCACCTTTATATAAAATCCAATATCCTGCTAAACAATAAACCATTAACAAAACAGTTAAGGCTACACACATTTTATTTCGTGTATGGATCTTGGAAGTAAACACATATCCGCTGGGGGAAACTAAATGTCTGTAAAATACTATTTCTTCACCCTGTTGCTAGAATTCCAAACGCTCAGAGTAATTTGGAGGTGAGAACTCAAACATCCACCCATTTGGAGGGGGAACCATTTAACATTAAATTCCATTAGCACCTAAATTGTTTCTTAAAGACATCCGCTCAGACACAATGACTTAAGTGCGGGCATTTCATGCAAATAAATTTCTCAATTTTTAAACCTTGTTAAAGCTTGTCTCGCACCTAGCATCATTCTTAACACTTAAGAAAACAATAGGCCTATAGATCTTACCCGTATTCAAGTAAATATTTATAGTGGAAGTTGCTAAAATATTTGGCTGTCTTTTATGAAATACTCTGGCACAATTCTATGCTGGAAGTAATAGTAAATGAATACTCTATGAAGCAGGATGATGCGTTTGTTTTGTTACTGTTCAGCTCACGCAATTTACCCCCAGGAAGTGTTGTGTTCTCTCATGTCTGACCTGATTTTTGTGTAAGGTTCTGAACCTCAAATCCTCTGCTACCTATTATATAATTTAATAAACTGTTGCAACACCACCCTAAACCACCTCACATGAGACTTTAAAAACACTTTCTAAATTAGAAAATTTTATTGCCCTCACTCACACCATTTAAATTTAATGAGAAGCATTCCCAGAAAGGGACATTTCGCCACTTACTACGAGATATTTTTATATTTACAATACCTATGCACGCACGCACACACCCAAGTCATATATAAATGTGTACATTACTTACGGACAATATTTTATCTATACATATGTCAAGCCATATTTTAATAGTATCAATGAATATATCTCGCCTGTATTTTACTTTGAAAGGGAAAGAGTTCGGCCAAGTTTTACATGTTTTCACATTAATAAATGACCACAGATATAAAGCAATTAGTAAAAAAAAAATCATTTCAAACTGAAAGAGCCGGAGAAAACATCCGGGAAACGCTGCAGCACGCTGAACATGGAAGTCTTTACACAGGGGAGCATCTTTCAGTGCATTTTTTTAAACCAATAAGCCATTTTTAAATCTTCGAAACCAAACATAATTACCTGTGTGTGTCCTTTTGTGGATTTTTAGGTTTTCTGATCTGGCGAAAACTTTCCCACAGCCAGGAAAAGGACAGGGGAAGGGCTTCTCTCCCGTGTGCACTCGGATATGATTGACCAGTTTGTATTTGGCTTTGAAAGGTTTGCCTTCCCGGGGACACTCCTCCCAATAACAGATATGGTTGCTCTGCTCGGGTCCCCCAACATGTTCCACCGAGACATGGGTGACCAGCTCGTGCATGGTGCTAAAAGTTTTATTGCAACTCTTTTTGGGGTTGTTCAGCTGCTCGGGGTCGATCCACTTGCAGATCAGCTCTTGTTTGATGCACTGTTGTCTCATGTATCGAAAAAAGGCACCTGGGTGGTGATGGTGGTGAGCTGCCATGTTCATGCCCATATTCATATTCATAGGGCCATACTGGTTGTGCAGCTGAGCCGCCGAATAGGGATCAGTCCTGGGGCTAGAGACCTGGCGGTATTGATCCGATCGGGCGAAGACCTCCCCGGGCAAACCCAGCCGCATCTGCCCGTTCAGGACGTTTTGGGAGGCGTGGGGGCCGTGCTGGTCGTGAATGGCGGGGAAGAGGATGTGGCTCTGAGCGTCCGTGTGCGGGTGATGGAGGGTCCCGGCCGCAGGGCCAAAGATCCCGTGCTGGCCGCCGGCCGGAGACGAGTCCCCAAAGCCCCGGCTGCGAAACAAGAAGTCCCGGGTGGAGTTGAAAGGCGCCCCGGAATAGGAGCTGACATGGGCGGCATGGGGCCCCAAGGCTGCCGCCGGGTAGCCGGGAGCCTGCGAGGTGAAAGCCGAGCTCTGGCCGGGGGACAGATCGTGGGCCCCGGGGTTGAGTTTAAAAGCCCCCATGTGGGCTGCCGAGTCCACAAAGCTGTTCTGCGCCGCCAGGCTCAGCTCCCGGTCCTGCATCTCGGCGGCGGCCGAGTGATGGTGCCGAGCGAAAGTGCCCACTCCAATGGCAGGGAACTGGGGTCCGGCGTCCAGCAGCATGGTCCTGCCGCTCCTCTCCGGTGCCTCCCCCGCGGCTGCTCCTCTTCCTTCCCGGCCACCACACGGCAGCAGCAGGATCCAGGGACCAGGCTTCCCCCCGCTGCACCGAGCCGCAGCAGCAGCCGCCGAGCTAGCAAGCGAGCCACAGAGAGACGAGTCCAAAGCCAGGCGGAGAACCAAAGTGTATTAAAGGAGCTGAGGCGGGGGCGGGCGGGCAGGGCAGAGGAGGGGGAGCAGGGGGGAGGGAAGGAGGGAGGGGGACAATCGCGTTGCCTTTCCCTGCAATACACACACACACACACACCCTGCCAAGGAAATGTCACTGCCGCCAACCTCCGCCCTGAGCTCCGCACCCCCAGAAGCGCTGGCCCCTTTGATGCCTCCCTGCACCCCCACACCTCGCTAGTTTCCCCCTCTCCTCCTGCGGCTGGGGTGTCCCCTCCCCCCCCTCTTTTTTTATTCCTCTTCTTCTCGGCTAGGCATGAGATGTGTCTCAAGTAGTAAACTCGCAGGAACGAATTCCCACGGATGAAGGAAGCAGCCGCGGCTCTGTCCTCTCCCTGGAGCCTCCTCTCTTTCTTTAAGTTGGGTCTGAGCTGCGGGGCTGGTGGTGATGGTGGGAGGGGAGAGGAGGAGGAGGGGGGGGAGATGCGGATTAAAAACAATAACAATAACAAAGTGATCCCCTCTCTGGGTCTCCGAGCCGAGCGGGGGGCTCCGCAGCAGGACCCGCAGCCCCTGCAGATGATCAAGCCTCTCTGGAGCGGGCTGGGGGACTTGAGCCCTTCTCCTCCTGCGCCTGGCTGCTCCCTCAGTGCGGGGGGTTAGTTTCCTCCCGTGTCTCTCCGCCTCTGTTTATTTCGATGGGCGCTGCTGCTGCTGCTGCTTTTATTTTTCCCCCCTCCCCACTCCACTTCTCCAGCCTCCCTCTCTTACTGTCTGGCTGGACTGGCAGCTCCTCTTCAAACGCCCCCTTTAACAGCAGCCCGGTCATTCTCCAGGAGCCAGCTCATTGGTCAAACTGGCCTCATCAATCCTGGCGTCCCCGTAAGGGCGGCTAATAGCGGCTCGCGCTTCCCCTGGTCCTTCCCGCCTCCCCCTCCCGCACCAAGGCTGGGCGGCGGCGGCAGCAGCAGCAGCAGCGCTTGGCTCTATCCCCCCCAGCACAACCCCACCCCAGAGCTCGGCCACAGGGAGAGGCGGAGTGGGGCTGCCGCAGCTCCAGCCACCAAGCGCGAGCAAGGCTGGAAACGGGGGGTTCATTGAAACCCTTTTTTCGCTGTTTCTTTTTCTGGGGAAGCGATCGAGGGAAGAGGCAGGGGAGCCGCCAGAGCCAGCCTGCCTCTGCCCGCTCCAGTCGTCCTTCTTGGGGAAAACCAACAAGCAAAACAAGGCTCTTAAAACACCAAAGGGGGGGGGGCGCTGCCAATACTGCCTCTCCCTTTCCCCTTTTCTCTCCTCTGCTGCAAAAGCAAATCCGCCAAATAATCGAAAGGGACAGAGAAAAACCATATACACTATTGATAATGGTGCTATTTCGTCGGAGAGGAGAGAGAGAAAAAACACCAAACAGCTATTTGGTGTTTGAAGCCACTTGTACAGAGCGGAGATATCAGACTGCCTCTGCATGTGCATTGCAGAGCAGGGGCTATAGGGCTTGATGCTTCCTTTGTAATTTCTAACAATAACCGCAACAACAAAACTTGCTGCTGTTGTTTGAAAACCGTATTATTAGAGGGCAGCAATAATAACAATAAATAATAATAAAAAGCAGCACCCGATACACACCGAACAAGTCCGCTTCCCCTCCCCCGCCAGTAAATACATGTCTGGCCCCTGGTTGGGTTTGTTTTGCAATGTCTGGAAAATAATCATGTTGGGGCCAGTATCCAATAAATAAGGCTCTTTAAAAAATAATATTTGTAATACTGACCTTTCTGCACTCATCCTGACGTTTACACTCTAATCATCTCTGTGCTCACCAGAGAGAATCAACCCAAAATGTAATGTTGTGGTGGTGTTTTTTTAAAGAGGTGGAATAAATACTCTTACCAGCGACATTCCTGTCACTCCTCACGTTATTGTGTACTGCATCAAATACAAGTGGACTTTGCGGGGCGGGGAAGGATTTTATAATGCTCTGCTGATAGATGGATAGATATAGATTATATTACAGTGTCTAACGATATGTGAAATCAAAACAACCTTGCGAATAGCTTTTCTCCCTTGATTTGGTTAAATTAGTATTTCCCCCTTCCACTAAATGGTTAAAAACAATTAAAAGCCTGCTTTGGAACTAGCTGAAACATTAGTACGCTTCGTAAAACGCGAGGGGTTCCTTTATGAAACACAGGAATTCCTTCTCATCTAAAATGATCGTTAAAACCCACAAACTCAAAATGGATCTAGACATCCCCCTCTGTTGGCTAAAGCCCCGAGCCCTTCTTCCAAGCTGTCCCTTGGTCATGTCTTTCTACGTGAGAGTGCTGCTCCCCGAAGTTCTCTTTCCAGACTGCAGAATTCATCCATTTGCTGTCCTTTTATTGACCCTACAACCTATATGGCCAGACAGCAAACAGATTGTATTGTCCTTTCCCTACAACACTTCAGAAAAGAGGATTTGAGGGATGCCCCTTGAATCGGAGCTAGGGAGATAGAGCACAACTTGAAGGTTATAGTCATCTACAGTGTCTGCCTCCGGAAAAACGAATAGTCATAAAACACTGATAGCCACATAGGCTTATTTATTTAGTCCCACATTTCAGCAGAAGAGTTTAAAGGAAGATCCTGCATCTAAGAAAGGAAGAGCCCCCAAAAATGTCAGAGAAAAATATTGTGGTAAACATATGTCATAGTAAAACAATGTTAACGTATCCAAATGCCTACCTCTTTCTTTCTTTCTTTCGTTCTTTCCAGATCACCCTGCTGCTGTATGCTGGCTCTGCGGCTTCAGGCGGCTGCATTGGGACAGTTTGGGGAGAATTCGTTAATTCCAGCTGGAGACCCCGCAGGCTGGACTCTGCTATTCTTTCAGGGCTCCAGTTCTACTCTCTCTGCAGGAAACAGAGGAGCTGATCCAAGTTCAAAGTCATGTCGCCGTCCCCTCTAAGAAGTGCTTTATTTCTCTACGAACCGCAAAACCCCTTTCCCTCATGTCACAGGGTGAAAAGGGAAAAAGAGAGAGAGGGGGGAAAAAAACCTGCAGTCGCTTTCAGGGCCATTGCCAGAAGTGCAGACTTAAGCTCATTCTTTAGAGGGAAGACAGCGGCCAGTCAAACTCCCTTCTAAACTGTTTTAGTGAAATAAGTTTTTCAGCAGGCTTGCGGAGGTGCCCGCGGTGCAGTGGTATCAGACCTGCAGAACATACAGCCGCTTCACATTCCCCTGTTTGTAAGTTTTACGTATTTCTCTTTAAAACTACACTGCTCTCACTATTACCTATTGCTTATGCAGATAGGGTATGATAGCAAGGGATTTTTCCTAACTTCGGGTATAGTCTTCGTCTTTTATAATCTTCATTTTCCTAGGAATCAACGTTCATGAGGACAGCTGAGCATTAGAATGAAAACTTCCGCTATATTTTTCCCCACTCGATTGTTGTTTACATTGGGAAGTGTGGACTAGTTGTATTATAAAAGTTGATATGGACATGTGCATAGAATGTATGGTTGTGTGAAGTTGAATTTAAAGGCCTGACTGTACTGTCTATTTAAATGCATATATATTAGGGTTAAGAAAAATGAAATTAATTATTTAAAGTAGAGATAAGATGGGCAACATTCAGTACAAAATCCAACCTTTGTTTCCTTATGGAGGGAAGAGAAGGAGTGTAGAGAGGGGGATGATGCTCTGTTTAACCTGAAAAGAACAGAGCAATTTAACAGAATCACTTGCACCGTTGTCTGTATCACAGACGGTCATAAATTCAACAAGATCATCAACAGGATATTAAGTTGCAGGTTACCTTTGATTTTGCCGATCTTAGCCACTTCTAGGCCGTTCGACCTATGACCCGTGAAGACCACATGTGTTGTGTTGTAGCCTCCCTCTGTAAAACACACTTTGGAACAAAAGTTCTTTGTCAGAGTTTAATAGAAGTGTAATGTAAAAGAAAAGGGAAATAATGAAAATCTCAGCCAAAGTTGTAACTTTTAAAAGCCATTTCTTAAAACCCACTACAACGTATAGGGAACCTACAAAGGAGCACCTTTCTTTCATACCATTAAAATTTATTGTTCTTTCAGTTATGCTTATAAAAAGTTCCTATATAAAAATGAATTTGCTAGTGATTTAGTGATACATAGTACAGTGGATTTTTTTTTAAGGGATGAAGAATCGGCCAAGTAACAGCGAATATTTGGACAATATTTTTACAGTTGTTATTGTGCTACTGCATCACACTGCAGATTTATTTTGCCACAGGAGACACTCTGAATTCCCTACCAGACTAGGAGTATTTTTATTATCTTAAAAATAAAAACACCAAAACCACTAAAAGCAAGATGTTAAACATGAATGTGTAATTTGACTGACTTACCTTTTTCATATGGAGGTTGCCTTATAAATGCTAGTGACAGCAGAGCAGCTTTCCAATAAATTGCGCTATTATTGCGATAGACTTTGTAATACAATTTATGCTGTCATTCATAAATAACAATGCCATATGGTAACCATATTGCTTATACAAGTAAAGCCGTCAAAATGTCACCATTTGATTTATCTCAACAGCTTCTTCCAGCGTTGACGTTCAGATATAGAGAAAAATACGCCGAATTTTGAACTAATTTTAATAAACACTATGCCATGTAAAACACTATTTACTATTTTTTTTAAGTTTTAGGGAATAAATCAGAGTATTAGAACTATTACGTGATTCTACTAACTGGTAGTGTATTGAAAATGATTGCTTTTCGAGTTTTGTTGCCATATAAAAATATACTTTAAAAATGTCATTGTAGTTCATTCACAATATGTTTATAGTATTCATTCTCTTGATTTTTCAAACACTTTCATCAGTCTTTTATCACAAAAGCATTTAGGACTAAGTGGATACTATTCAATTAAATACACTCAATTTGTATTGTACCATAATGGTGACTTCTACCTTCATTTGGATATATGAAAAAGAAGCTATGGGAAGTTGAAGTTTATTGTTAACAACTGAAGTTTAAAAGGGACACAGCATGTGTAAACTATATCCAGTTGAGCACTGCATCAG
Organism: Gopherus flavomarginatus; assembly: GCF_025201925.1. Taxonomy (NCBI): domain Eukaryota; kingdom Metazoa; phylum Chordata; order Testudines; family Testudinidae; genus Gopherus; species Gopherus flavomarginatus. Next base: position 270,463,755 of record NC_066617.1, read on the forward strand.
GGAAAACAAATCTAGAATCCCAAAGTCTGCTGCTTTTTTACCTTTAGGTCGTTTCGCTACCATGTATTTATGCAAGAACATATGACGTTTAATCTTAAATCCTCGCACTGCAGTGTGACCAAAAGTAAATCCTCCATGTTCCGTACTCTTTTGTGGTAACCAAAGAAGTTGTACTTCTAGAAATCATTGCTAATAGTGTCCTTTCAATGATGGACTGTACTGTGCATTCCACACATATATAGTACATCCATTCTATAGAAACAAAGACCAGTCGGTTTGATTGCATTTTCACCGACTTGCAATACCACCCAATGCAACATTTAAGAATAAAAAGGCGTATGTAGAGAGAACTCTGTTCTGAAAGAAACAGAAGGCCCTGTCATGTATAAATATGTCATCGTCGGTATAATGTACAAACAAATCATACCTTGGCTTCTTTTAGTCTGCTATCTGAATTTGGGGGACGTGATGGGATGTGAAACAGGGTATGTGTGAGCTCATGGATAATCTCCATGTCAACAAATACTTTCCGTTTATTATCACATGTGTGTTTGGCAGGGTTCTTTGCACTTGTTCTGTTGGTATCAAATAATTATTACCCATATACTTCACTCAAAATGGGGTTGTGACTCTGCACACACATATTTTCTGATAAGAGTTTTGAGATCATTGGTGCATCAAGCTTGAACTGGGAGGACTCCACCATTATTAGTGTGAAAAGTCTACCATAGAATTAATACTTGAATCCATTTCCGACCTCAGTCTCCCCTCGCAGATACACTCTGTCGCATTTTCAATATCTTGCCTGTCAGAAAATAAACCTGGCATAAACCACGCCTGACTGACGATAGGGCAATTTGCGTTGCAATAAACATGGATTTTCCATTCTATACATCTTTTGCCTTAGATCAAGAACAAAACTACAAACAAAGCAAAGGTGCCAGGAAGCCGTCCTGCTCACTTCCTTTGTCGTTTATTAATTACCTACATCCATCGGAAAGAAACTTGTATCTGTTCAATAATGAAGGGCGTGCAATCAACCGTTATGCTGGAATCTCTGTGAATACAGCCTTACAAGGCGCGAGGTAATGGAGCAGGGGAGCACCTTGTAAGAACGTGGGGCCGTCCTGGCAAACATACTACACTGCATATGTATAAAACTTGCTGTGGTTTAATCAAGTCTGGCCCTGAGGAAAGTTTTGGGGTGTCTTGTTAACCGTTAGTTTTGCTAAAAAGTAATCCAATTGTGTGTGGGGGGGTAATCTACTTTAGTTTTGGTCTACTAACAGGTTTTAAGGACTTGTTGAGAAAAGCTTAAATATTAATTGTTCCCCAGAAGCTTTATATATTATAAAGTATTGTTCTCTATTCACGAAATATCAATAAGACGTGCATTAAAGGCGACAGTTTATAAATGGTGCTCTTGCTCATTAGCATATATTTACATAATGCAAGTATCAACCAAATATTTAGAGCAAACATTAAAAAGCCAAGATAATGATATATTTTGAAGAGGAATCTTTACAAAATGCCTCAAGGCTTAATAGAGTTCATTCGGACTTTTATAAACTGCCACCGGAACGTTTATTTGTAATATTTATATTGGACTAGTGATTCACCGATTCACCAGAGTTTAAAGGGCCTGTTGGGTTTCTAAAACTCTCTGGAGATGGAGCTGTGCGTGTGTATGTATATGTGTATGTGCATACCCACAAACATGCTGTGTCTTCGCGATTGTCTGTGTACTCATATACATAAATATAGCACAATATGTATCGTTAGGACAATGTAGGCCTAATATGAAATCATATTAGTAGTCCTGGATGGTAATGTATTTGGTTTTAATTATTTTTTTCTTAATTCCAGCGTCCAAATTCAAAGTACCTGAGCAGTCGCCTATATTTTCCATGGTTTATGTTTACTCAGAGGTTGACGAATTTTCATGTGATCATGTAAACATCTTTCTTGTCTATCGGCGTTTTTCTGACTATTGTTTAACCATAAAATATTTTCTTTATTTTACAGTCCCCATAAAATGAAATTGATCAGGGAGATATATTTGAATTAAGACATATTAAATCGATGACAGATACATATCATGCTGTGTTTAACAAGAGTTGTACAAGGAGGCGTGTACAAGATACAGCATAGCTACGATACTATTATTCACGTTTACAGCTTCTCCTCCATGCATTCACCCATTAAACCATTAAATCTCAGTAATTCAATAAAACAAAGTGCTTAGGATTTTTGTGAAAAGCTATTTTGAAGAAAAAAGGTTTTATTGCATAATAAAAACATCAAGCAGCCCATTTTAAAAGCAAGGAGTTGTTTATTTTTGTACTGTTCTTCTAGCCTGACTAAAATCCCAAAAGATCTTCAGGCAAGGGCTGAAGCTCGTTTTTGGAGCAGGTTTCAAACACTTTTGGCAGATATTCCTGTATGAAACAACGCCACACTAAGGTGTGCTGCGGAAGCCCCAGTCTGATGTAATGAAATGTAAAGTGAACCCTTGTGTTTCTGAAGTGATTATGGTCCAAATTGCGCTCGCCATATCCACCCTCAAGCGGGAATAGCAGAATCACCACAGGATTTTCTTAAACACGTGTGAAAAATCAACAAGCAAAAGAACCCGAATTATTACCTAATCGATAACACTTCTGTTAGTAGCACTGGTTAGATGGGGATACTTGGAACTAAGTGGACAGTTCTCATGTGATCCCCAGTTCAAAGTTTTATCCCATAACGTTAAAAAGGAGAGTTTCTTACTTGAACATATACAGAAAATGGAAGGTTACGTGCAGTATTTTCGTTTATTTGATTTCTGTATCTAATGACCACTTCATTGCACTTAGCTTCCGCAGGGACACGTCACTAAAGAAAGCAAATTATACTGAGTACAGAATGTATGCCAATCTTAGCGCCAATTATAACAGTCATACTAGTTCTTGCTATTTTATATCTCGCTGCTTTAGGAGACAGTAACTTCTATCTTTTATTTGTTTTGCAGAATAATTCAGCATAGCTTTCCTTGCAGCACCCCCCAAATATTGACATCAACCTTTCGTGTCCAAAGGACAGTCTTATCACTTTATAATTTATTAATAACAAGGTACCAGATACCCTAGAAGCGAATATGTCTCAACTTCGCTTCACTTTCGAGGATCAGTATAAAAATGTTTGCCATCTCGGCCAAATTACGTAACAGAGACATCTGATTCACACAACCACAACGTTTCAACCTAAAGGAAACTTTCAATATTTTCTTCGACTGTTGTGCACCTGTTTATAAAAATCTATAATAACAAACAATTAATAGCTTCTCTTTAGAAGGTTTCAGAGATTGTATACAGCACAAAGTTTAGAAGGTCGGAGACTTCTAAAATTTAAGAAAAAGCATCATATAATATATCCATTCTATCAAACTTTTAATGCCCTAAAGGAAAAACTAAGACGCAACATTATTTTATTATCTGGTGACCCCATTAGCTACTTTTTGCAAAGACTCTTAATGTATTTGTGAGTTTTACTGAAATGGTGAGAAATGAAGGGACCGATCTAGCGTTTACTATAAAATATGCTGATTGTGCGTTCTTTGCAGTGCCATATGTAAGTGAAAAGAGTCTCAGATCCTCTTGTATCATTCCAGACACTTTACCTGAGAGATATACCGAGCAGTTATTTTGTCTGTTTGTGAATAGTCAGTGTTCTGTATCTCTGTATAAAGCTGGAGAATATACGTTGAGCAGACCCTTCCAAAACTCGCTCCTACCATGTGCAACAAACCTTTTATTTTATTTTATTAATGAAAGAAATTACAGTTTTCATATGTGCTGCTTCTGCAGTTAATGTCTTATATACTGTGTTTTATTCTGTAATCAGCACTTAGAGTGTAAGTTTTGTCTTCCAGCGCTGCATCAGGACATTATTTCCCCGGAATTTAACGATCTCCTCCTATTCAGCGAATGGCTTGGCTTCTTTCAACAGTTGCCTGAATAACTGTTCCAATTGGCAGGGTTGTGCTGAACAGAAGAACACAGGAGTAAAAATGCCTGCAGCCTGAAAATAAACACAGAAGCACATTGCTGAGGGAGCAGAACGAGCCATAAGGATGTGCATGTGTGTGTGCGTGTGTTTAAGTCGTAAAATCTCTTTCCCAGCACGGCTGGGAAGCCCAGTGTCCCGTGATTAAGTGTGTGTGAGAGCGTGTTTGATCCCAGGGCCTTATTTCTCCAAGGCGAGTAGCCGGCCGGCATGAGAGGCTTGGCTTTGGCACGCCGGCTGACACTCACACACTCATAGGTTCGCCACTAACTTTCGGTCAGCCCAACTTTGGGAAAGAAACCAGAGGAGGAGAGCGCGTCAGGGCGGGTCCCCGCTGAGCAGCCGGCCTGAAAGGGAGCCAATCGCGCTGCCTTGGCCTCTGCCAATCACTCGGCTCCCTCCAATCCCACCAGTGCCATTTCCAAACTCTAGTTCCCACTGTGCCGCTCAAATGTGGTGAGCGCTCTGCCAATCGCTGGAGGACAGAGTGGGGAACGGAATAAGCGGAGTTCGGAGCGGAGACAAAAGAAGTTAAAGAGCCGCTTAATATATACATGTTTTTGAAGGCGGGCAGAGGGAAAAACATAACACCAGTGAGGGTAGATGGGCTGGACTGTGTAGTTATGGAGCCCCCTTTGAGCAAGAGGAACCCGACACTGAGATTAGCGGATTTGGCAGCGGCTCAACCCCATCCTCATCAGAATATGACAGGCTTCCCGGGGCTGGGGAGCCACCACCTCCACTCCCACCCCGCCGCTCACCTCCACCCTGGGGAGATGGGGAGTGACCCCGGCGTGGCCCTCACGCCATTCGGACCCGAGCACATGGCCCAAGCGAGCGTCCTCAAACTCAGCCCCTCGCAGCATCCCGAGGCGCAGACAGCGGCCGCCTTTGCCTCGCCGGCCGCCCAGAGCGGCACAGCCGCCGCGGTCAGCAGCTACCCGGCCGGCGCGGCTCCCCCGGCTCCCCACCCGGGCTACGCCGCCAGCAGCGCCGGCACCAGCAGCGCCAGGGACTTCATCCTGCGGAGGGAGCTGCCCGGCGCGGCCATGCACGGGGCGCTGGGGGAGCCGCACCCCGCGGCCAGCTCCCCGCACCCGCACCCCCACCACGGTGTGTTCATCTCCGCCGCCGGCACCTACGGCCCGTCGGACGGGGCCGCGGCCCACCCGGTCTTCCCGGCGCTGCACGAGCAGCCGGCCCCCGGCGGCCACCACCCGCTGAACGGCCAGATGCGCCTGGGGCTGGCGGCCGCGGAGCTGTACGGCCGGGCCGAGCCCTACGGGGCCGCCTCCTCGCTGCACGGCTACGGCTCCCTGGGCTTGAACGTCAACCTGGCGGCCGCCAGCCACGGGCACCATCCGGCCCACCACCACCACCCGGGGGCGGCGGCGGCGGCCTTCCTGCGGTACATGCGGCAGCCCATCAAGCAGGAGCTGATCTGCAAGTGGCTGGAGCAGGAGCCGCCACCCAGCGCCGCCGGGCAGCCCTGCTCGAAAACTTTCAGCACCATGCACGAGCTGGTGAACCATGTCACCGTGGAGCACGTCGGCGGGCCTGAGCAGAGCAGCCACGTGTGCTACTGGGAGGAGTGTCCCCGGGAAGGGAAACCTTTCAAGGCCAAGTACAAACTGATCAACCACATCCGCGTGCACACCGGGGAGAAGCCCTTCCCCTGCCCCTTCCCGGGCTGCGGCAAGGTCTTCGCCCGCTCCGAGAACCTCAAGATTCACAAGCGCACTCATACAGGTGGGTATTTCCCCCGCTCCCTCGGCCTAGCTCCCTTGGTGGGGTTGTTTTCTCTTCCTCCTCTCATCACGCGGCCATTCAAACATGTGACTTTTTTCATGAATAAGTAATTCAGGAGCACCCAGGGCGCGTTCACACACACACACACCGTCTCTCTCTGTCTCTCTCACACACACACAGTGACACACACACAGTCTCTCGCGCACACACACAACCGCACAGCCAGTCCCTAGACCTGCAGCAAAAAATTCAAGCCGATAAACACCTAGAGTTAGGAATTTAGGCAGGGCCTGGGAAAGAGCACGCCAGGAAGGAGGAGGTGAAGACCAAGGCCAGTCTCTCCAGGCCCCACTTTCCCTCGTGGAAGATGAGGAGTGGGGATCTCCCACTGCAGACCAAATCCCACCCCACCCGAAAATCCCGGGTGGTGTTTCCTCGTCTGCGCTTCCTGGAGGGAGCTTGTCCCAGGCAGGGTTTCAACCGAAGGACGCATGGGAGGGTTGTCCCAGGCAAAGTTTCATTTGAAGTGGGGGGGTGGGGGCTCAGGGGGGCGCAGTTCCCCTTTAAATTAAGCAAACGTGTTTGCTAGGGGCAGTGGAAAGACTTGAGCTATAGGGAGTTTCCCTGGTTAAATGCTTATCCTTTAGAGGTTCCAAGATGAGTAACATTTGGTGTGGGTTTTGGGATGTCTTTGTGTAACGAAGTTTCTTATTGCTGTTTTGAGGAGGAAACTTCAAAGCAGCCTCTTCACAGCGCAAGTTGTGATTTTAAGAAGATGTCTGAGTTAAATGTGGAGAAACGGACACCCTTCACTTGTAGGGAAATCCCCAGTCAGACTGGGTCGCTCACTAGGGTTTTGTTTATGGGATTTGTGTTGGTTTACAAATAGACATTTCGTTTAAGGTTAAAAAAAACATCTGAGAAAAATGAACGAAGTTGGGATTGATAGTTGTACACAAATATTATTCCTTGGAGGATAGTTAAGGAAATTGAGTTTACATAATTGCTTTCTTGATTTATTGTGTGTTGCTTCAAAAAGAAAAGCGGACAACGTGCAACGTGTTGTTTCAGTGTAAAGCCAAATGGCCCGTGGCTGAAAGGATTATAGATTTTATCTACAGAATATGTCAGACAAGAGCTCAGATGTAGGCGCAGAGAGATGAGGACACCCAGCCCGGGCTGTTCAGTTCCGAGCCAGGAAGGATTGCTCCTGCAGGCAGGCTGACAGCTTTTTGTTAATGGCATTGCGGACAGAGTGAAATGCTGCAGGCATTTCCGAGAATCCTTGTTTCCCTACCATGTTTTTGTAATGTATCTGTATCCATCTGTCTCGATGATTTGGAAAACAAAACTTAGAGCCGGCACTTACAGCACCCCACTAGCTCCTTGTCCCTGTCACAGTGCAAGGCGATGGGGATGGCTCCTGCATATTAAAAGGGAATGGTGCCAAAGCCTAAAAATATGATTTGCAGCTTGGGATCTTTCTCATATTTGCAGTGCAGTGAGCAGAAGGTTGGAGTGCGGCTGGGGAGGCAGGGAGAGAGAGCGGAGCGGCTTATTCATTTATCTTTGTACAAAGAAACCCTGAACAACACAGAGCACGTTTCCCTTTTTGCAATTAACAGGGAGCTCAGATTTATGACTCGGGATCCGCATTCCCTTTCCTACCGCTGCTCTCAACTTTTCCCGTGTGGGGGCAGCTGGAGTAACATTCGACAGAGCGCAAAATACAGCGCCGCTAGAAACAGAGTTTGCGGACTTGACCCTTGTCGCTGCCCACAGGACCGGCTCCCCCGGTTAAATGCATCATGTGTCATAAAATTTATGGGCAAGTGTGTGACCTTATGTGTGGCACAGTACATACAAATATTAGTATATCCCGGTTAAATGCTGGGTTCCGCTGGGTTTAATTCCCACTCTGGCATCCTGTTTACAAAGCAAGGGGCAATTTTCGGTGTCAGCTCTTCCTGGCAGTTGAGCCCAAGGATGAGGCGCCTTCTCTTTCTGGTCCGACTGTCCGGAGAGGATGGGGGAGCGGGCCACTGCTGGAGAAAGAGGCGGCTGGGCCTTGGCCCTTGCAGCTTCTCTGGATAGTGGCCTCCAATGCAGAGCAGCGAAACATCCGAATGCAGCTGTAGAAACTTACGGAGACACACGCACAGAGTGGGAAACACGCGCGATCACTGATCTCTGTGCACTCCAGTCCACTGAGATGCACACAGTGAGGTACAGCAGCTCGCACACGCGCGTATAGAAAGAAGTAAATACGCACAAAGATACACAAAGAGGCTGATCTCTATAGATACCGAGTGGCACGCAGCTGTAAATAAATATACAAAGACACACAGAGATCGATATAAATAAATACACACAAAAACACACTTACACAGGGAGAGAGACACGCGGAGAGATCGATATAAATAAATACACACTAAAAACACACACAGAGATATAAACAGATACCGAGCCCCACACACAGAGATATGGAGACAGAGAGCGCGTGCGAGAAGCTCAGATACTGGCACACACCGAACAGTGGCGCACACACACACAGACTGACACACAGACTGATATCAGAGACACACTGACACACATACACAGCAGCCACCGGGCAGGCCATTGCAAACCAGCAGCCTTCGAGAAAGGAAGAAGGAGGATGCAACAGACAAACTGCCCCTTCTGGGCTGCAGCAGAGAAAAAAATCTTCCCTCTAACCTGCTGACACCCCGGCCCAGGGAAGGAGAAAGGGGCTAATTTTAGGCCACTCGGGCCAGGCTGCTCTTTGCCAAGACCATCTCGTAACGTGCAAACACATGTCTGCGTAGAAGATTTACTTGTTTTAAAGACCTAAATCTGAAAGTCAAATGAAAAGATCAGATCATTACGGTAGCCTTGTGTTTACCACTTAGATCTAATTCAACAATGTAGTCGAAGTGCCCTAAGGATTTACTAATTATTCATTCTTAGTCTCATTGTTTAAAATAACCACAGTAATTTTGTGTTTCATCATTAGTGGATTTTGTGCGTTTCTTATAGGCCCCCAGACAGGAGAAATATGTCTATAATTTAAATTGTTCCCTCCCCACTCCCCTTCTTAAGCTGCACTGGACAATATGATCCCAAACTATTTTGGTCTAATAGGTTAAGACTGTAAAGCGTAACTAATCCATTATCTCAAACAAAATATTGTATTGATCCCCGAAGATGTTTGCTTCATAATGTTAATGAAACATATGGCTTAAAACTGTGGCCCCTCAATAGGAAAGTGTTTAGCATGATCACTCTTTGGCAATAAATAAACAAATGTTTTCACAACTGTGTTTTATGCACGGGAAGAACTTTGCAAAGATGCACTTGTGTATCTTCAAATCCTTGTCAGCTAGCAATGTTAAACGGGAACAATCTGCAAATGGTTAAACTCTGACGTAAAGTCTCCGTCAGAGTACCAAATATATTTGATCACTGCAATCTAGGTGTGCTTGAAAGAACCATTTTCTTTTTTTGAAACACTGAGGGAACCAATTTTTAATAACTATTCCTGTGTCTGATACAAATAGTACAAATCAGTTTATCTGTCGAATAGCTTTTCTTAAGAATATCCGGAGTGCACATTACAATCGGCTATGTAAACCTAATATTTTTGTAAAACAATACAGATGTAGCGAAATTTTCCAATGGATTTGCTATTTTTCAGATAAAATGAACAGATAAAGTGAGTTTATCTATGTTGTGAAATCCTTTTCAGTGGGAAGTGTGAATGCGCGAGCGCTTATGTGTATACGAAAACTGCATTTAAAAAGTACCAGATTGGTTTTCTTAATCAGCATAATTTCTGGGGTAGGAGAGAGATAATAGTGTTTGTTTTGTGTGGAGCTAGATATTTGCTGATAGTTGTGACTAAGTGCAAATGTATCTGAACAATTTCAAACTGAATGACTTGATTAAAAAAAAGACGATAGTTATCAAAAGTGTGCTTGTTTTCAATTAATATTTTATTGTAAGATTATATAATTATACAAAAATAGTGAGTAACAAGGTTTTCTTCAATAAAAATCGAAGTGCTTCCATTGTGGGGGCTAGAGTACATTGTTATTTTTGAAAATGTAGAACAAAATATATATGAAAGTATGTATCAGACATAATATGGCATAAAACTTCAGCATTTTAAACAAATGTTTGCAGTAATGATGTTATGCATTTTAGATATATCAGATTCACGTGTAATATGAGAGAGAGAAAAAGTTACTCTTCTAAATTATATTACATTTATAATAAAATGATATGGCACATTTTTCCCTGTTATCTCAATAATAGGCATTTACACATCCCTGATTCAAGAACTATGGGAAAGAGTTTATCTGGAGCACAGCTATATGTAACAAAATACACATGAACCAAAGTATTGTATTACAGGACCCGGTGGAACTTAAAGGTATGCCAGACAAAAAGGCCTGAGGCTGATTTTCACAACCACTTTAACTGTTAAGCAATGCATAAAGCTATTAAAATAGATTTGCTATAGATTTTTAGACACAAATTAGCCTCAGGTAAATAGATACCGTAATAGCAGTCTACTGTTGTCATTATTACTGTCTATTGCTATTACAGTATATTATTCTCACTAACGTGCAGATTGTGAATAAAGGTTGATAGATATTGGTCTACATTTAAAGTATGGCCTGCAAAAATCCAACGTTATGGTTACGCGCTTAAACAGGTGTTATTTGTATTTCCTAAAAGGAAAGATTCTCCATATACTATAAACCATTGTGAAAGGATTAGGACAAGATGTGCCAGTCTATAGACAAAGCCAGTCTAGATGACAAATGTGTTGATGGGGGTAGTTTTGTTTGTTAATGCATTATTTAAATTTTTCATTTGCAAGAGAATTTGTGCATGGAAAAAGTAGACATTTCATGGTTCTATCTGAGTCTTTTTGAAAATCATAGTTAACATTTCACAGTTTACCAAATATTATACATTTGACACCAGTGCAGTTTGATTTCTCTGGCAGGTATAACCTTATTTCCCAGCCATATCAGGAGTCTCCTCATGACAAGCACAGAGATGATTTGCAGTGAATTTTTCCATGGGGACCATGTTTTATAAGAGCTGTGAAATGTTCCACTTAGTGCTGTTGTTGTTTGTTATTAAACTAACCATAGCTCGGACCTGAAAATTAAGTGACCAAGATTTAGGATTTCTCCCCCAGAAGATAATTATTAATGTTTTCAATTGTAGGAGAGAAGCCTTTTAAATGTGAATTTGATGGCTGCGACAGGAAGTTTGCCAATAGCAGTGACAGAAAGAAACACTCCCACGTCCACACGAGTGATAAGCCATATTACTGCAAAGTCAGAGGCTGTGATAAATCTTACACGCATCCCAGCTCTTTAAGAAAACACATGAAGATACACTGCAAGTCTCCACCACTTTCTCCTACACCTGGATCTCACGGTTATCAGTCTGCAGGAACCCCCCTAGGTGCTCCCCTGTCCCCTGCCCAGGACTCAGCCAGGGGCTGCTCTGCCAATCTTTCCCCTCAGGTCACTAACCTCAATGAGTGGTATGTCTGTCAGGCCAGTGGGGCTTCTAATAACCTTCATACACCTTCCAGCAATGTAACATCCTCTGAATCTGAAGATGAAGAGGCTTATAGAAACTCTGATACCAGAACTATCCATTAGAAGAAAAACAACAAGAAGAAGTTTCTGACTTGGGACTACTTGGATCATTCTCCTGAACTGTAAGGACACAAAGCTTGAAAGAAAAGGATGGCATAAAATTGCCATCATGTTGAATCGCCGCTATTTATTCAGTATATAAAACCCTATGGTGTTTGTACACTTAACTAATTTAATTGAGACACTTGGACCCTTTTATAAAAAATAATAAATGAAAATACCAAGCTGGACTATCTCAGTGAACCAAGTGGCATGTTTGCAGGTATGGGGAAGATGCCAAGGGAGCTCAATGGACAGATCAGTTCATCAAGATTATACACTGCCAATGCAATAGTTCTAAAAGAGAGAGAGAGGAAGAGTGTTCATTATGTAGCCTGCAAGCTGATAGGGCCTCTCTATTTCCTGGAGTGGCTCTTAAATACTTCAGATGTCATTCTGGGGGCTTCTTAACAGCTTGAGTAGGCCCCAATTCCGCAATGGCCTCTTAATTGTAAACCACCACCACCTGCTGAATTTCCAACAAATCTGGGACTGGTTACATATTAAAAAAAATGTTTTTTCCCCTCTTTCAGTTGGGATCTTTTGTAATTTTTGCTTTTTATTCTGAGTCCTTAAGTTTCACCCAAATCTGATATTTTATACCTAGGCTTGTTTCCTTATCCCTTAGCTGTATACAATGTGAAAATGGATTTTTAAAAAGAAAAAAAAAAGATGCAGCATTTCTCTTAACATTTCTCCACAATTTTGTATCATTATGAGTCCTGAGACTAAAATGGAGAATAAAAGAAAACCGCTGCTATCTGACAACTGTGATACTGTGATTTTTTTTAAATATAGCACACAAAATTCAAAAGTGAATTCTGTTCCCTTTAGCAAAGTTTGTTTAAAAGAGACGATCCTGCATCTTGCTATGTCAGACCATGTATGTAGTGGAGTTTGTTGTTAGGTCAAAAGTGTGTTGGACATCAGAGTCATTATTACTTCAAAATCTTCAAGTATGAGAAGCCGTGATACTGTTGTGAAAGCTGATATTTTAGACCGATCAATCTCCTTTTATACCAATGTGGACACCCATTTGAAAATGCTTTATTGTTTTCAACATCTAAAACCATGATTGTATTCATCCTCCACCCCCATCCCATGCAATCCTCAAATGACCATGTATAGTGGTGAGTTACATTAAAACAGGAAAACAATTGTCACAAATATTGAAATTTAAAAGGGTTGTAGTTAGAGCAAAAAAAATGATGAGGGCATGACCTTTGGCATCGCTGTCAAGCTATTAGAGAAAAAGGTCAGGGAACTATGACGATAACTCTTAGTCAATTTATTTGCGGTTGCTATGACACATTTCCCATGCAAAATGTTAGTCCATCATAAACATCATACAAATAAACTAAAGAGCACTAATTTATCCTCAGAGACCCTGAATACATAAACAGGTAGCCTCCCCTCCCACAGGGTTTGTAGAAATTTGTTTTGTGTGCTGTGACTGGTTAGTGTAGTCTTGTCATTGTTAATAACTTGTATGTGACTGCTATTATTTTGTACAGTTGAATTAATTTATTTTCAGACATCATCCTTTTCTGGAAGAGTACAGAACACACCAAAGAATTATATTATTAATTTTGGTGATAGATTGTTGTTTATGATTCCGTGGTTTGTTTAAAAAAATCATCATATTTTTCAGCTTACTTGAATGAACAATGTAATGTGAAAACAAGCTCTTCCTGCATGTCTTCTGTGCAGTGTGTTGGTGATAATATATATATAGTTTATAGAGATATTATGTTATTAGTACAGTGCATGGTGCTGTCAATCTGGAAGCCTTTAAACATTGTCTTCATATTGTTATGGTGAATTTAAAGATACAGACATTCCTTAAAAAACAAGAAGAAAACTTGAATAGAAAATAATTTTTAAAGTCTATTTTATTTGCTTTTTTTTCACGTTCAAAGCCCATTCAAATAAATAGAAATTGATAACGTAAGGTATGGACTTTTAAGGGTAATTTTTGTAATATAATCTTGTTAGAAATGATTTTCTTACTGATTTATAACGAATTGTTTAATTTATACAAATTTTCAATAATAGATTGCACTATACATTACTACATTACAGGGGTTTTAAAATATGAAACTGAGGGATATACTAATATTTGTATGTACTGTGCCACACATAAGGTCACACACTTGCCCATAAATTTTATGACACATGATGCCTCCTAAATAAAAACTCCCTTCATCTCTGTAAACCCGACCATAAGAAAGCAAGAATGATCATCAAGCAAATAAATAAAAATATTCTTTCTATGGATTGCATGTGCTTTACTGATAGATGAGAGAGAGCTAGAGACCAAACACTGGACAGATAGACAGACAGATAGATAGATAGATACTTTTGTACCTCAGGTCATAGCACACCAGTGAAGAACAATAATATAAATCGTTAGCATATTTTTCTTGGTCATGTGAGATACTGTGATTATTTCCAACAGAAATATAAGTAAATAATGTTTCTTTTTGTTATTTAGAGTTGATTTTCAGTCAACAAATATGTGTATGTACTGGGAAGTTCTAACTATATATCCCCATTATTCATCATCAATTTCTGCTATATTTACTCTCCTGAGTAGTTTCCCATCTAAGCCAACCGGGCTAATCGCGAGAAAGAATGGCAGGATTTGGCTCCTAATAATGAAACAATGAGACATTCTACGAATATCTTTACATCCAGAGACACAATAGATAGATAGATATAGATAGATAGGTAGATAGATTATATGCTATGTTACATCTCACTTCTGCAATGATAGCTAACCAAAGTTCTAATGACAGCTAGTCAAAATTGACAATTCTAGCAGTTAAAATACTAGTATTTATTTTGTTATAGCTTGCTGGACCTTTCCGACACTCATGACAAATAAAGCATGCAAGAATATCGAATGGTTTAATTGTTAGCTATCCTGGGATAAAAATTGTGCTACAGTAAATTATGCTGGACTATATAAATATTCTCATAACATTATATATAACATTGTATTTAATATATTTATATATTATACATATTATATCATGTTATGGGATTACATCAAAAAAACTTCTGGCAAGCTGCATAAAATATATCACTATATAGCAATGAGTTTCTGTGCAGAAAATGAAAACGGAGTGAAAGCTACTATAGAAAAAAACCTAGATAAAACTATTATATCTGTACATAAGTATTATTGAAGATTTTTCTCTCTGTTTTTATTTATTTTTTAAAGCTAGCTCAGCAATTTTGAAGGTGATGTCCCAATACTTGAAAATGACTGGTCAAAATGTCAATAACAGTTTCACCAAAAGGTTATAGTGTTTTTTTAAAGTCAGTTTTGTTAAATGTGGTAAAGGTGAAACAGGTTGCAAAGAGTTGTTTCAAGCAGAATGACAATAACCAACATACGAAGCAGAAAAACACTCATAAATGAGAGCTCCAATCAATGGGAAAACTTATAGCTCTCTAATGAAGTTTCTTGTGAAAAGGAGGGCAACACAAAGCCACCAAGACATGAATCATTCATGGGAAATATAGAAGATAAAAGATATCTGACAATGAGCAGAATCTTGTATAGAGAGTATAAAACAAGTTTCCCCTTCTTATTTTCTGCTTTAAAACGCACAATCTCCCACTCCTAGTGTTCTCTGTCCAGTGTATAGAGTTAAAATTGACCAGTGCACGTCCTGCGCCACTTCAAAGTAATTTAGCCCAGAACGGAAGGCTTGGCGCTTGGACAATCTTCATGGTGTGTTAAGATTTCTATGGCAATTGGCAAGCAAGACGTTCTCATCTGAATATGTCTCAAAGAAAGCCACTTATTGACACTAAGTTGGCCATCATCAAAGACTTCATCTTTTCTAGGCAAAACGTGTTCCTAACAAACACTGTTTAAATCATCTACCTTTGTATTAAGAACTGTGAGACGTTTCACCACACATTATTATTTGCAGAGGTTGTTCAGTTCTTTGAGGGGTAAAGCCGTGATACCAAACTTTAACAGAATTCGAGAATTCTTGAGTGTGGGAAATTACGTGTCAAGACATTATAGTAGCGGTATTGGCAATGAGGTATAGTTTTTACAGACTCACGTACATGTGTGGCACTGTCACCACATCCACAGCCAGCTTGGTGGAAGAATATGGCTTTGTTTTCAGGGGAGAAATGGCCAGTGCTTTCTTTACACGTTGTGTACACAGGACTGTTAAGACAAATCACCGTAAATACACTTGGAAACATGGCCTGCTATTGTCTCAAGAAAAATACTCCAGGTACTCCCTCGAAAGAAGGCTGGAGGGTATTCCAGGAAACACACACGCGTCAACACACAAAAATGGCTACAATCCTACTCAGACACACGATCGGTTTATCGCTTCCACACACACATTTCAACTAATTCCAAACCCACCTCTTTCTATCTGTCCACCTAGCTACTTACACGCCCTCGACCCCATTACTGGAGAATCTGAGAGCCTTACACCTCCCCCCCCCCACTGACATGAACACACACACACAACACACTCACAGCCACATATTCACACACAACGCAAGTGCCTAATCAGGCAGGGAGAAGTTCAAAGGCAGGTTCTTTGAAATTCAAACTACTGCTTTTATGGTACATCAACATGGAGCGCTAGGATTGCTATGGCAATGAGGACAGCAAAAGCAGGCTGCATTGAACACAGTCCACCTCGATTCGAGACACTCTATTAAGATACAGTTGCATTGACCTTTAGTTTCATGCCGTGTTAGTTCAGTCAATTTTCACTTCATCAGAACCTCTCATATTTTTTGGCTTCCTTCCCATTCTTTTTCAGGCCCTTCACAATCCTGGCCAGCTTAAATAAATAAACAAACAAACAAATGGAAAGAAAGCGCAATCCCTAGCTCCTCGCCCCCCCCCCACCTAAGCACTTTTATTTGCAGAGCGATTGTTCTTTGTTTATTTAATACAAGTACTGTGTGAATGGTGAAAAATAAACACGATGAAAAATAACCAAACAGATGATTCCTCCGAGTGAAAAAGCCCGGACTTAATAAAAGTGCGAAGCAGTCACCGTTGAATGAGAAATCCTTTGAAGTGGAACTTATTATAGGAGGAATACTTTTTGGTTGCCCTAACGACGCTGCTGAATTGAAAGGGCTCGCCTTTGTCAACGATTTGTTCTCCTTTGCTGGGATGCCCGTAGAAATTACTTACATGGGCTGCCTTAACATGCAGCCTGCAAATCAGTAACTTCCCAGCTCAGACTTGCAGACGCCACTCTCCTAAGGACAAAAAGAAGTCAGGAGGAAAACACCCCAACCTTTCACTTAGCTTTTTATTGGGGGGGGGTTGGGAATGGGGGGAGGAAAAGGAGGTTGTATTACAACTCCCCCCCCACTCTGCGCGCACACACACCCCTCCCTCCATACACACCAGACCCCCCCCCCAACAAACACACACACATACACTCACTCAAAATGGGACACAGCTTTCTCTCCATCCCAACCCGAAGTGCAGCAAGAGAAAGGCCACAAGGTCTCTCGCAAGGCGCTCTCTGTGCTCCCCACCCCGACCCCCTTTTTCTGCCAAGTGATTTTCCCAGGCAGAGCCATATTTAATAAGGGTGGTTTATTCTGAAGGCGCTTTGAAGGGTCGCCCCTGAAGCCCTGTGTCCATTAAAAACATGGAGGTGACATTTAAACCTCGTTGTAGAGGAGCGCCGGGGTAGCTTAATGAAAGGCAACTCGTTTGTCTTAGGAGCTTGGCAACAGCCCCCCCTTCGCTCCTTTTGACCACATGGCATAACTCAAAAACAATCGTTCAAAAGTAAAATGGCATCGCGGCGTTCCCTCTCCTACAGGCACCCATCTAGCCCCAGAGAAAAGGAATCGTCCATAGCACAATGTGCTTTTTGTGCTGGCTCTGTCACAGGGATGCCGTTGTTTGCTTTGGAGGCTGCGCCTGTTATACTTCCTTGCAAGTGCTTGTGTTAAACAAGAGTTATAAGTCATCCAAAACAACAAACATTTTGATTTTCTTTGCCTAAAGGGCTTTCCCTGGCTATGGGCACCGTGAAAAAATAATGTACTCGCTGAGAAAGGAGCACCAGTAGTAGCATTACAAGCACAGTGCATTAAATATTGAATGACACGAGGGGAAAAAAGAGCTTGTCGAGGGGCACTCAGCCTTAAAGTCTTTCTTCAACTTTGTCGTCGGTGCCTGTTGGACTATTTAAGATGGTGTTAATTAAGGCTGCGCCTGATCCCACTAGACTCCAGCTTTTCTTCTTGCAGTATTCCTGTCAATAGCCCTCTGCACCAGAGCTCTCCTCACGTTGGTTTCGCGGTGCATGTGACACTTATTGTGAAGCTGAAGAGAAACCCGGATCGTACATTAAAGAGAGCGTGGATATAGTAATCAACTGGTATTATAGGAATATTAGGGCGGGAGTGAGGTGGGGGGGATCGAGGGGGAAGATTGGACAGTGTTAGGTCCTGAGCTGAATTCAAACAGCAGCAAATGGCGTAGTGGGTGCAGAAAGCCGAAGTGAATGGCTGTGTTTGCACATTTCCTAGAGCCTGTTTGGCAAACAAGAGACAAGCGGGCTTCATTTGTTTCAAATTAATCGTCAGAAATGTCCCTCCCCAGATAATGAAAACAAATCTGAAAGAATGTATTAAAGGATTTGGTGTTCTAAACATTCCACCCCTATGCCTACATATGCAATGAGATAATCAACTAGTCTGTTGTGCAGGGAAACAGAAGAGGCTGTCGATGATTTTCAAAGTGAAAGCTGTAGATAGCCCATGGCTTGGGGAGTCACTAACTCAAAAGGATATGGGCATCGTCTGGAATAAGTTGTTGCGGACCAGGAAAAACGCGTTCCCCGCGCTCCCCCTCCCACCACTGCGTGCCATCTTGTTTTATATAAGAAGTAATTGCACAATCAGCTCTCCGGAGAGTTTTGGGGAACAGTGGGGGTCATCACAAAATAGAAGAAAGTATTGTTTCTGTGAGACTCCCTATAAAAACCTGAACTAAATGAACTGCCAGTTTAGCGTAAACTAGTATGATCTCACACAAAAGTGAGGCTTAGTCTATAAATATCCAACCTAAATCTGAATACAGAGGTAGATGGGAGAGATACACAGTAGATTGTAAATATATGGCGGCAGACACAGTAGCATAGAATAGAATATAAAGTGTTCAGCAAAAAAGGGCAAAGTGCAGGGT
The DNA here is from genome assembly GCF_025201925.1 of Gopherus flavomarginatus. Lineage (NCBI taxonomy): Eukaryota > Metazoa > Chordata > Testudines > Testudinidae > Gopherus > Gopherus flavomarginatus. The sequence goes on from NC_066617.1 coordinate 270,482,484, forward strand.
TAGATCTCTTGTTGGAGGAAGCACTAGACTAGGATGAAAGGGACATGCCAATCAGCCCTCCCTTTCTGAGGCATAGCCTGTGTGCTAAACAAATACAAACAGACCATGTTAGAACTCAAGGACATTTCTTTCTTCCTCTCTAACTCTCATTTTCACACCCACAAGGGAGATGGATATTGATTGTTAAGAGGAAGGGGCACCAGAGGGGCTTTGTGCCGAGCAGAGTGCGAGAGCTGGGCCAGCTTTAGAAGAAAATAAAAAATGCAGCTAGGATCACAAACATCGGCGAGGGCTCCACTTCAAAACTAACTTTGTAAACTTGGTGTTTAAAAAAAGCAAAAGGGGGGGGCGGGAGAGGCAAACAGCTCTAATCTGCCAAGCCCCTTCTGTCCAGCCAGAGTAGCAGGAAGGAAAAGCCAAACATGGGTCTTAAAATAAAATTGCTGTTGTTTTTTTTTTTAATTTGTTTCCCTCCCTCTCCTACTTTCACACAACTGGCGGTTCACCCCTTTAAGAGCTCGGAGTGGCCTTTCAAAAGGAAAGCCCTTCAAGTAAAAATGGGCACACATTCCTATTCCAGGCACCTTGCCAAAACCTTCCAAGCACCCTACCTGGCATACTAGCTTAAGTTTCTTGAAGAAGTGGGGGAAATTACAGTCGACTTGTAGTAGTTGAGACAAGTTCAGTGCTCAGCTCCCCCCTCTCTAATGAAACTCGGGATCTCTGTGGAAGGCGCCCAGTTGCGAGCCAGCCAGGCTGGAGGTTTGAGTGAGTACCATCAGCACTGCCTGCCTGAACTGTGGGGACTGGGCGGGTGGCGGCGGGATGCGTTGGGGGGCTTGGAGTGGGACCTTGCAGCCGAAGCAGGCCACGAGCCGCAGTGGAAGAGCTCAGCCGGTGCTCGGCTGGACTGCCCGGGCTTCCTCCAAGGGGGCTGGGGCCGGCTGCTTGGGATGTTTGAGGAGCGAGTCCTGGTGCTCCAGAAGTCAGCCTGGAACAGCTGTGACTTCACCTATTAGCCCCGATGTCTTCCCGAGGAGATTGGTGGAGTTAAACATCCCACAATGGGCGCTCTGGGGCGTCTCCAGCCTGACCTCTACCCGGTTTTAATAGTTTCATAGGAACTTCATTAAATCAATTACTTAGTGAGCACATCATCATTTATTTGTAATTAGCACTGAAGAGCTTGATTTTTGCAGCAGACCGCAGCCCAGTTCCCAGCGGGGTTGGCCATGTACTACAAGCACTTTTGTTTGCTGGGTGTGTTGACTCGTGGTATTATTCGGCCGTCACACTAAAAGTGTGTGAGCGTCACGTCTTCATCTGGCGTTCCGGGGAGAAAGGAAAACAAATAAGGCACGGGCGAGGAGGCGATCGCCTCCCCCCAACACCCAGCTAGCTGGGGAGCCCGGGGCGCCGGTCCCTGTCCCTTTCCTTCTGCTGGGGCTGCAGTTCGGACTGGGGCGGGCGAGGGGCGCAGAGGAAGTGGGGACAGGAGTGGGGTGGGGGAGCAGAGGAAGGAATGGGACAGAGAGGTGGCGAGAGAAAAATCGAGGGGAAGGGAAAAGCGGGGGGACAAAGAGAAGGGGGGAGAGGGAAATGGGTCATCAAAACTCAGGACAAAAGGGATCAGCGAGGGGCCCCGAGGAGCGTGAAATAAGCGTTACGGCTGCAAACCTACTGGCCAGAGCCGGGGAGTGTGTGTGTCAGAAACGAGAGCAACAGAGAGAGAGCGAGCGGTGTGAGAGAGCAAAATGGTGCTTTCCCCGCAGTGGGTGTGTGTGTGTGTGCGTGGGTTCTCGTTCTCCTGTAAGTAGTAAATATTCGCTGGGTGTAAGCTAGTTCCCTCGGGTGTTCTGGTTCCTCTCGTGGGGAATAGCTAACGCCCCCCGCCCCCGGATGGATCTCCAGGAAGCGATTCTGTTTCTGATGTATCCTAGGGACCCCCAGCTTCCCAGGCGTTCAGCGGGACGGGCCTGCCTCTCCGGAGAGGAGAAACTTTCCTAGTGAATCAAAGTTCAACTTCAAACTGCTCCGGAACGGGAGGGGACTGGAAGGGGCTGCTGCTGGCTGTTGTGCGGACCGGAGCGCTGGGGAAAGGGGGGGCGGGTTAGAGACAGGCTGTAATCACTGCCCATGTGTGGCTGAGCGGTCTGTGGGGCGGGGGGGTAAGTGTGTTGGGCGAGGGGCGTTGGATTTCTCTGGATAGATGTTTGTATGTAACGGCGTGTGTGTGTGTGCCAGACACTGACTCGGCGGCTGGCTCTGTGAGTGTGTTTTTACATAGTGAGCCGGGTGGCTTTGCAGGCATCTGGCTGGCTGAACGCCCGTGTTTTTGGCACCTACTGAGACTTTTTATCTAAGCCTGTGAGTGTCTGTGGTTGCCATCGCTGTGCGCATGTGCCTGTCGGTTTGTCTAGCCGTGCCTGTGTGTGTACCTGTTTGTGTGTGTGCAGAGCACTTCGGAGAGCTGCCTTTCCCTCCAGCGCGGCTGCTAACCTGGAGAATTCACACGCCTTCTCCGAGCCTTCTGACACAATCGCTCAGCTCGGGCAGCCTGGGTGACACGGCTGGCGCAGAAGGAGCTGCGTTCAGCACGGACCCCGTGCATTTTAACCTTTCGCTTCTTAGCAGATTGTAAAGAAAAAATATTTCTAGAACCCGTTACACCAGGCTACGCGCAATAACCTCTCCCCTTCACCGGTGCGCACCTTCCCCGTGCGCTCCTAGACAGAGAAACACTCGGAGGCAGCTTTAGCGTAGTGTCAAGGAGGTCCGTGACGCCTGGGGTGTTTGCGGAGGAAGGCGGGGTCAGAACAAACAGCAATAACTCAGGTGCCACAAACATGTCCCTGGCCAGGAAAAGCCGCATTGATCTATTGTAATGCTGCATATTTCGCTCGGTCGCTGCACTCTCGAAATAGATCATTGACCAACTCACCCACCATGGCACTAACGTGAAAAGGAGTGTTACTGAAAACCCTAATAAATCAGAAGACGCCCGACTCAAAATCAGGTCCACCCATAACGAGAAATATTAATTTATGAAAAATCAGATACAAAACATCTCAAAGCCCGGGTGGATAAAGCGTATTGATGTGTATAGAGCCTTACCGTGTTATTAGCCAAACTATTCTTCAGGTGCTGAGCATATTTAAACTATTAATCTTTACCCATGCGGTACTTTTTTTCCCCAGGCTGACGAGCTCAGCCCTTAGCTACTTAAAATCGACAGGGTTAATGAGACTTTGACCTTCTTAAAACATTGCAGTGAACAGGGGGATATTTTTATCACTGAGGTGTGATGTAATGTTCATTATCTTTACTTTCTGACCTAATTGCTTTTAAAGCCTAGACTGACTAAGAGTTGGCTGTCCAAAGATTTCTTTGATTGTATTTCGTACATGACAGCTGTGTATCTAACCGCTTTATGAATATGCAGCCTGCACACCTCTTTTTTCGGTTACAGAGTAAAAAGCCCCAGAGTCTTGTTCTAATCAAACTGTTTCAGAGTTCCGCCTGCATTACGGAATTTTGTGATCACTTCAATGCACAGTAACAAAATCTGTGCTCTTCTGTATATGAAAATCAACTCCTGCTCTCCTTCCTCAAACTATAGCTGCAGTTGAAGGGATCTGAGTAAGAAAAGCAGCATTCGGTCGAGTATGATTACATCATTCATTATTAGGAAAGCAAATATTTAAATTAAAAATACAATAGTAATGTTAAAAATAAATACAAACGCAACGATATATGATTGCACATATCCAGAAAATATGTCAAATTTGGGGGGAATATTTAACATTATTTCCCCAAATGCAAACCAAAAGACATACATTGAGATGCTGGAATATTTTGGAATAGCCTTACACGGCTATTTATAACGTACAACACAAAATATTGTACATACAAAAATGAGAAATGCTGTTTGGGAGCTGCGTATATGTCAGTATCTTAGTAGCTTCACATCTTTTTTGGCGGAAATTGTCAGATTTTTGAAAAAAAAATCATGGTGGTTTGAGAGTAACCAAAATATGGCTTGCATTATTCACTTTGCATACGTGTTCTAATCTATTAAAATTCAGAACAGACTAATAATTACATGTTGTTTTATTTTAAGAAATGTCTAAGGAAGGGACAAGCCTCACCTGAAACCTTTTGTCGAGAACACTTGGTTACAAATCCAGACAATATAATTCTCAAAATTGCTATACAAATCTAATTCACTTTTTCAGTATCGCAAGGATTGCAATGCCGAACCACTCTTTTTGTAAGGGGTCATGTTCAGTGAAATAAAGTTCATTTTGCTCGAGAGCTCTTGAAAGACGAAAACAGACAGCTTACAATTAAAACGCATTTTAGTGTGCTCTGTTTAAACGCCAAACCTATTACCAAAGCATAAATCAGACCAAGCCTTTTAGATGATAAAATAGTTACTAAATATTTGGCAAAGGTTTCTCCAGTTTCATTCAAATGTGCAAGGCGACTTTCAATGAAAGGGCATTTGCAGAGACTAAACCTTTCAGATTGGCAAGAAAGGGCTATTTTTGTCGGAATGACAAAAGTGAGGTATAACAACCAAGGAGGCCCAGCCAGAATTGTCCTTTAGGATCTACCAGACACTTTTTGCTGCAGCCTTTGGAGTCCTGATGCAAAGTATTACATTGCCGGGCTAGGCAAGTCCATGGAGTTGACTTTTCCAAATGCTGCGAGTTTTCACACACATCTTTCTAATTGTGGAAGTTGCAAAAACTTCAAATAATTCTTCTTCCTCGATCCTTCGGGCATTATTTTTCTGTGTGAACAACGGTATAGATCGGTTCAGCGCCAGTGTTTCCAAAGGATTTGGTGGTTTTAATAGAGTTTATGCTGGTCTTATTTTATGGAGAACAAAGGTAAAATGTTATATAATAACCCAGCGCCGGAATAGAAATTTGGCTACAAGCCAGGAATTCAGTGTGTCAAATTTCCTATGTGAAAGGAGCTAGACGGGCTCAGCACTAGTACGAAACCCAAAGCAACGCAGAGCCTAACCCTTCCTTAATTCGCTGCCCACATGCAAACACACCCTGGGCTGTGTGTACGCATTCCTGTCCGTAATCCTAAATAATGTCGAACGCTTCTTGGCGGAACCGTTCACACACTAATGCAGTTATTCAAAGCAGGCTATGCACGTGCCGGGAGGGTTTTATGAAAGCGTCGGGCTCAAGCACTTTCCAAGCCCGGGTTTGTTTTACAGTCAATATTAGATTTTATGGCAGGTGCGTCCGCCAGAAGGGCGCGCGCACCCTCCCCTCCACCAGCACGCCGGTCTGAGCCCTATTTTTATATTGCTTTTGTGCCTGGTATAAACAAACTGCTCTTTGGATTCCAGAGGCAGCGTCACGGGCTTGCAAACAACGCAGTGACCCTTTACTAAGAAATTAGTTTTTAACGTTGTCTCCAAGCTAGGTGAGGCTCTCTGGGAGCAAAAGTGCCAGGGTTTTGGTACATCAGCGGCAGCTCCTGCTAGCGGGTTTGCCCCGGGTATCTCCCAAGGTGCCGTTATAAAGACGTTATGAAACATGCAAAGGATTTAATGCAATTCTGAAGATGAACCTCTTTTTTGTTGTTGTCATTTCTGCTTATTCCGGTGGTTTTCTCACCGTCTACTCTCTGCTGAATTAACGCAGCAGTCTGCTCCTTTGCGAACAAACTATTCTGAAGTCTCTGAAGTTAGCGCTATTACTAGCGGGAGCAAATCGCTTAAATGGAGTTAATATATAGTTACTGGCCATTTCAGCACCCAAGAGCCTACTCTTCCATCTTCAGCAAGACACGAGAAAGGTTGTATCCCGCGCCAAGCGGATTTTTTTTAAAGAGAGTTTTAAAATAGCTCCCTGACACATTGGCTCGCCCTGAGATTAGGCTACCGCGCTTCTCCTGTTCCGTTCCTCTCCCTGAGATGGGAGATCATATTGGAAAGTTGTGTCGTGAGCGCACACAACAGTAAGGCGGAGATGGAATGTTTTACAGCAGCTGTTGAGCATTTCCCTGCCTAGTTATTAAACGCGGAAGGGAGTACATTAAAATAGCAAAGTGAAATGAAATAAAAGCCGCCGTGGCTTTCTGTTAAGAGACAGCAGCTAATTAAGGAATATTTGACTCCCCTCAAAAAGGCAGAGTCTCGGAGGCGACATAAAACTTCTTTAAAATCATGAGCAAAAACCTCGAAAATTATGGACGGGCTCATGGGTACAGCCTTTAAAACAAAATAATTCCTGCCTCTCAAGAGGGATATTTTTAACGGTATGCAGGGAGTGTTAAACTAAAGCAACTCTTCTGAGTTCAAGTTTTCTGGTGGTTAGCCAGGAAAGAGCCCCAGCCGGTGTTTTAAACAGCACTGCCAACAGAGGCTAATTTCCAGGGACAGCCCTTGAATTTTGTTTCCCCTTCAATGCCACAGGAAAAGTCTCTCTCTAAACTGTCCATCATCCGTTCACTGGGGATCTTTGACTATTTTATGCGACTCCATCTCCCCAGTCAGAGCACAGAAGAAGCTGCACAAGAATATTACCGAGCCCTGCTTTTTCCATTTACTTTGTCAGCACTTACATGTCTGTTCTCTAGTTGGCAATGTTCATATGCCAGATGCGTTTGCCGTTTGTTATATCCTGCAGAGGTTGGAGAAATGTAACCAATTATCGGTTCTACAACTGAACCTAACCGTCACTGATTGTTAGGAGTAGTGTCCCTGTATTATTTGACACTTAAATTCCGGGTACTTGACAATGCACCACGTTCCCATGGATACAAAGCCTGGCAGACGGGGCTCACAGGTGAAGTTTTAGGGATTCATTGATGGACCCCAACATTATTATGATCTTAAGCAGAAAACTATTAATGTCACACACACACACACACACACACACACAGACACACACACACACACGCACTAAGAAGATATTTAAAAAAATGAAAGCAAAGACCCAGTCAAGTTCCTGAAGGGTAACTAAATATTGGAGCCTATGCCCAAGGTACTCGGAGACATTAATCAGTTGGAGAGCTAAGGTTTTAATAGCATTTGTTAACTATGGAACTTGTTTAAACGATGTTTCATTTCCCCCTTTTAAACCACCGTAGAAACAAGAGATTTTCCCTGCCTTTGCTACAGTTTTGTTTAATATTCTTCCCCAAAGTATCTATTTGTATGATCACATCTTAACCGCCCCCCATCTTTATGATTAGCAGAATCGTCGGCCATTATACAAGTATCTTCAGAATCATGTTCATTAGAGAAGTAAAATCTTGGCGATTTTCCTCCAGGATGCATCCAAACGGAATAAAGGCTGGCATTCACTATCCCCATCGGCGGCCCCTGTGGCTGGTGGATCCCCGAAGGGCACAGCAGACCTCAGTAGAAAGAGTCGGCGGGAGATGGCTATTTAAAGGCAGATATACGTGTATGGTTTGGCTGGTTCTGCAGAGTTGGCTTTTTTTCCCTCCCCTGTTCAATAAACCGAGTCACTCGTGGGGCAGGGCACCTCTCTCCCTAGGTGCCAAAGAAGTACATGGTTTACAATGCACGTGCCTTGCTTTGAGCTGGGTTCAGAATAAAAAACAAACCGGATGTGAAAGTCAGCTCCAAGCAAAGGCCAGAGCCTGGCGACCAGTGAGCGAAAGACAGCGAGAAAACACAGCTGGGACCAGACAATCGCTCTCTTCCTCCCGCCCCGCACCTGAGCAGGCCCAGGGACAGCAGCTGGGCGGGGCGGCTCCTTTCGCTGGCCCTGGCCGCACTAGGAGAGGCCCGAGCACCCCCGCATCCTGCCCAGGCGCCGAGCAAAGGGGGCTCCTTTCTTAACAGCCGCCCCCAGGCCGGGGGGCCGCCAGAGCAAACTCCCCAGCGCCACCAGAGAGTCCATCGCGCGGCTGTTGGGTGGGAAATTGGTCCCAGCACTTCCGAAAACCACGGGCCAAACTTTGCCCGCCTTACCCCCATCGGCACCTCGCGCTGCCCGGCTAGGGGCAGCGGCCTTGGCCCAAAGGTTTTGCGCAGGACAGGAGGGGCCGGGCGTATTCATTCATTAACAGCCCTTCGGTATCTTCTCCCACCCTAACTCCTGCTGCCACCTCCCGCGGCGGCCCGGCGGGCGCTGCCCGATGCAGGAGGCTGCAGTGCAGACCCCTTGCCTTCTGCTCCGGATCGCGGGAACTGCGCGCACCCGGCTGGCGGAAAATACTTTATTGTCTGCTCTGTGCCACAGCCCTGGTGCCCGGGGACGCCAGAAGAAAGAGGGACACCCGGGCCCCAAGGCACGGGCCCTTCACGTTGTTGACAGTTTATTACACGGGAACCCAAAGCTGATCAATACAATCCAAACGCACAGACTCTACTGGTTGGGATGCCTGGTTTGGTGTGGATTTGCGGTGGGTGCCTCATGCCAATTATTCCAGGAAACCAGGGTGTTTATCAAGTTGGCAGCTTTAGGAACGCGGCTAAACCAAGTCTTGGCTAAACAGCGCCTGGAAATCTGTGATTGCTACGGGGCAAGAGACTTATCCATCACTCAGTGCACGCAGTGGGTTGGCTTTCCACGTTTGCCTTGGGTGGGTTTGTCTGACGTCTGACCACAGAGGAATTTAAAAAACAGTCCTTTGCTTTTTAAACCTGACTAATCCAGACTCCGGCCAGGAAACAAAAACCAAGGGAAGATATTTTTGTTGAGGGATATAACATACAAATCAAGGCGTCTAGGCAGTGAAACGCGTAACTGTACAAAGCTGGGAAGAGATGACAAGCAGAGAAATACTTGATGAGAATATAGGATTAAAACATGAACATACTTTTTCATAAGCAATTTGTACGATGCAGTAGAGCGAGAATTCATATGGAAAGTGAGAAACTCCAGAATATGATGCAGCGAGGAGAAACCTACATACCTATGTATAACCCTCACTGATCGTTTTAAATACATATCTACAAAAAGTTGATTGAGACACATGCACGCACGCGCACATACACTTTTGTACTGTGCTGCATAATCATTCTATTGCTCTTTAAGAGATTTGAAAACTTTGAAGCTCTATATGCGAAATTTAAACCTACACATTAATTCTCTTTTGGCTAATAATATGTTTTAAATGACCAGCGACGGAGCCCTGCATTAATAGTTGGGGATACACTCTATATAGATTCAGACATTAACTCCTGAGGATTACTTTGCCGAGCTATGCTTTCTCATCAGCAGGTGTTACTAACCAAGGCAGTGTTAAATCAACAAGCCGGGGGACAGGAGAAGATCTCACCTAACCAGGATTGGTCTAAAACCACAATATTCACAGAACACTATTAAAGTAGAAACAAATTCGATTACTGTCAGGTTGTCTGGAATACAAGGATTAAGTAAACCACATGTTTTACAGTACAGAGATTATAAATGGCCCTCGTACATTTGAGGGAGAGGGCTGTATTGCCAAATTACAACCTCCTGTTGCTGTCATGCTCTCAGAAATCTTCCAGACCTGAGATAAAAGGCAGCAGATAGTTACACCCATCTTCAATCACTATCTGACATTACATCTTAAAGGGGCAATCCAGCCAACATGGTGCTTTGAAGGTACCATTGTGCCAACCAGGGGCCACTCTTTCTCATTCTGCAACCTTGGAGGGAGTGCTGAAGAAGTGGCAGAGTCAGCTCTGGAGATATGGGGAAAGAGGCAGTTGTGGACCAGATTGTTAGCTTCATCTCCCCTTACAACACTTATTTTCCACTCAGGAGACTTGCTGGCTGATCTCAAAAGTGGGAAAATAACTTGTAATGACAGCTTGTGGGCAGGGAAGAGAATATATAGAGATATACCTGTCTCATAGAACTGGAAGGGACCTTGAAAGATCATTGAGTCCAGTCCCCTGCCTCCACTAGCAAGACCAAGTAGATAAGACCTCCCCTTTCCCCCCAGTTCTATATAGTCTGGATTTTGTGCCCACTTCCTAGGGAGACTGCCTCTGTCTTTTGGAGGGCAGGGACAGGTGGCAATGGGTTGAGATGCCAGGACCCATTCTTTCTCCCATTGAAGTCAAAGGGAGTTCTGACTTAGACTTCATGGGAGCTAGATTGGTTGCTCCATGCTGGAGCTGGGTGGCTAGAAGAGAAGAACGTGAGCCAGTCCAATAGAAGAGCAACATTTGTAAGGAGTTAAAAAACCTAACCCTGCAGGCACATTGATTTATGGAGGTCCCCCCCGGAACAGAATATGACCATTTGTCAGGCTCTGTGTCCACATTTTCATCTGATCCTTTATGTTGCTGATGATTATTTACAATCTATGTTATTCCCTGCTCAGAAATGCATGTTTTATGTTCAGCCACTCTGGAACATTAGATTTTAGTCAACAGTGGGAATTTAAAACCCAGCTAATCCTAACAGTGCCCTCAACAGAACAACACAGCTTTGGAAAGATGTTTAATGAGCCCTTTCCTAAGGAAATAATTCTCTTAATCAGCAGCTAGAATATTTCCCCCTCCCTCCTGCCCACATCATGGAAATGAAAATCTTCCATCAAATATATATTCAGAGAGGCGGATTCTAATGAGTTGTGCATGGACTTGAGAGCTAGGACTCCCTACATTCTAATTCCAGCTCTAACACTGATTCCCTTTTTGCAAAGTACTCCAACCTCACTTTCCACATCTGTAAAATGGATATAGTATGCATATATTCTTGCAGCCAGCTTGCAACATTGTAGTCCTAGGTATTTTGCTGCTATTACAGTTTGGTTGGCATACATTTGATACAAAAATGTAATATTCCAGAATCTCATGTATGCACATGTAGGAGGCATCCTTTGTTTTCTTTAATTTCAAGCACAAAATAGCTTTTTGATTTTTTTTTTCAAGAACTGCAGAAAACCACTTGGCCTCCAGGCAAACAGATTTCTTAATGCTTATGAGCTTACTGCTATTTGCCTGGTGGGCTCACTTTGGATTCTCCCCATTAGCCTCAAAATGTTTTTTTATAAAAAGTCTAGATCTGACAGAAAATTGTTACTTTTGAAAGTTCCAGAGCTAGTGCAGCTGTTGAAATAGAAAGTAATAATCGTGCGAGGTATGCTGCTTCATGACATCATGGGATGTGCACCTGTCTCCTTCCAGGCAGGTGTCTGTATAAGAAGCAATGTAAACTGAATACAAAAGCAGCACTTCTAGGTGATTTTTTTCCACCTTTCATAAAGCATCTGGCAGACCTAGGGATGAAGAGAAGGGAGAAATGGTAAACTCCTAAACAGCACTTGAAAGTGCATTTTTGGCCTTGAAGAGTTTTTTAAAATTCTAATATATTGAAGAACTGTCAGGGAGCCAACAGGAGAGAAATACTTTTGATTTTTAGTCTGAAACACAAAGCACAAAGACTTGAGATTCAAACACAAAAAAGGACATTAAATCCAAAGAGAAAGTGGGCTACATGCACTAATCTGGCTACCACTTCCATATGCCTGTACTAGCTATCAGACCTGAGTGAGATAACTCAACCAGGCTGCTGCTGCTGCTGTGACAGTGTCACTGGGGAACTATCCAGCCAAACAACACCTCCGATAAAACAATATGGTGCATCATTACTGAATGCCAGCCTAAGGAAACCAACGATATTACTCAAGCACAATTGCCAGGACCCACCGCTCCTCCACTGTAAAACACCATGCAGGAGAGTACTACCCTCAAAACAGCTGTAGCTGAGCTGATGGCCATGAAGATGTGAGAAAGGTTCTATCAGAGAGGCAGTGGAGGCCAGAGTCAGGGCAATAGAGCAGGACTCAGGCAGACTGGGTTTTATTCTCAGCTGTTCCACTGTCCTGTGTTGTGACCTGGGGCAAGTCTGTTTTTTCTCCAGTTCTCTGTCTGTCTTGTCTATTTAGATGGTAAGCTCTTTGGGGCAGGACTCTCTCTTACATTGTCTGCAAAGTGCCTCCATCTCGGTAAGGACTCCTAGGCCCTACTGTAATATAAATGATAATATTTACATTAAAAGAGTGAGCTGTAGCAAATATGGACTCTCTTTTCACATGGTTCTGTTCAGAAGCAATCTATAAATATTGGGTCTTTATGTCACTAGTTGTATCAAATGGAGGACAGACAGTAGTAGCCATGTAGTGGATTTTTCCCTATGTGTAATTGTGGCAGTAAGCCAGTATCATCTCTGTGTTACAAATATAGTTAAATGGCCCATAAGAATTGTCCAGTCTTTGTTTAAAGCCTGAGAATGTACTGGGCTATACATGACTATTTCCATTAACATCTGTGCAGCACCTCGAGGTGGCAAGCAGGCTCCCAGAGGATCTGGGTCTATTCCATGTGCTCTAGTGGGTAGTACAGGGCCTATTTATCCCCTTCTGATTCCCTACAATGTGCTCATACTGTTTTAAAGCTAGATGGAATCACCAAGCTTATAGCTTCACAGGGGGCAAGGCACTGCTGGTACAGGGACTGGGCCACCTGTAACGTCAATCATAATTAGGCTAATTGCAAGGGGGGAGACAACCTTCCCCCTCTGATCTGGAATCCCCTGTAATTACAGACTTGTCATCCTGGCTCCACCAGCCCTTGAGTAGAGGTAGGTGTCAAAAAATGACTTTTTTTCTGGTACTTGGTCTCTAGCCGTGTGTGTGGGACAACTACATTGCCTAATGCCTTTGGTCCTGTACCTTGCTCGTAGCTTTATGAACAAGCTCCATCATTTTGGATTTCATCCAGTCAATCAGCCCTCTCCATGTTCCCCCTATTTACCCTGCAACGCTGAATGTGTGTATTTTAAGCTGCTAAAACAACCTGCCTCCATAGCCTTCTCTGGTCAGCAGGGAATAAGGCAGCCCCAAACCATTCAGTCATGAAAAGGTGAGAAAAGAAAACAAAAAAGAAGGAAAGATTTAAAAAAAAAGCACCCAAACTAGCATCTGCAGTTTTCCGTTATACCATTCTGCCACCATGGGGTGTTGTGGAAGGCGATAAATCATCAGCACTCCTGGCCTCGCTCCTGGCTCCTGAACTGAGAAGAGACCTCAAACAGAGGAAAGTGCTCTGGTTTCAGTGATGCAGTCTGCAGGGGAATGGAGGGAACCAACTCTGCAGTGTGTACCCTGCCCTGGCTGTCTCCATCTCTGTCTTTTCCTCTGGGACTCTACTATAGACTTCAGGGAAAGGCTTTAATATAATTAGGATATCCAATGGGATCTCTCCCTTGGTCTTTCTCTTCCTCAGTAAGGATTGCTCTTTTGGCTAAACTGCAAAAAGGCTGAATTCTGATACATGTGCGTATGTGTGCTAAACCCAGCATAACAGCCTCTGACCTGGGCTCTGGTGATTGGCACACCCGATGGAGTGTGGCTCATATTCTGCCTGAAAGGCTCAGACAGATTTCTAATCCCTCCCATGACAGGCAAGCATTTATGTATCTGCCTTTTTCCATTCACAGAGTAAGAAGTTGGTTCTGAGCTTGCATTTTGCCTCTTGCATGGAAATTAGTTCCAAGAGTACACTATGTGGGAATCTCTGCACTAAATCAAGGGCCATGAGTTGAGAGTCCATGTGAAAATTATTTTTAATCTTCAGTATTTGTGATGCGCTCACTGAAGCTTGGAAATTTAAGTTCTCTCCCTGCCAATGTTTCTGTTTCCATTTGGTAAACATTTCTTTCCTCTTTCCAGTGGAGCAGATGCCTAAATTGCTGCCTTGTGTTTACACCAACTATCTGTGCACCATTATAATCAATGCTGTTAGCATCAAAAAGCACAGCTCTGGGACTGGCTTCATAGCCAGCCATGAGCAGGGGAGCTTGCAGATTGTTTTTGGTGTGTCAGACATAACTGGGGGTTGCTTTTTCTTAAATTGAGACAAACTACTGGATATTTTTTCTAGTAAGTAGAATCTTGAGGACATTTCCCCAATTATCTTAGAGTATGTAATTTTTAAATTTTATGTATGTATTTATTTTGCTTCTACCATTTTCTCATGTCCCTTTAAGATAGTCCCTACTCATAGACTCATAGACTCATAGGTCAGAAGGGACCAATCTGATCATCTAGTCTGACCTCCTGCACAAGGCAGGCCACAGAACCCCACCCATCCAATTTTATACAACCCCTATCCCAGGACCGAGTTATTGAAATCCTCAAAAATGGTTTGAAGACCTCAAGCTGCAGAGACACCACCAGCAAGCGACCCGTGCCCCACGCTGCAGGGGAAGGCGAAAAACCTCCAGGGCACCTGCCAATCCGCCCTGGAGGAAAATTCCTTCCCGACCCCAAATATGGCGATCAGCTAAACCCTGAGCATGTGGGCAAGAGTCACCAGCCAGCACCCAAGAAGGAGTTCTCCGCAGCAACTCAGTACCCATCGCATGCAACATCTCCCCGCAGACCATTGAGCAGACCTGTCTGGTGGTAATTCAAGATCAATTTCCCAAATTAACGATCCTATCATAACATCCCCTCCATATACTTATCAAGCTTTGTCTTAAAGCCAGGAAAGTCTTTTGCCCCTACTACTTCCCTCGGAAGGCTATTCCAGAACTTCACTCCCCTAATGGTCAGAAACCTTCATCTAATTTCAAGTCTAAACTTCCTAATATCCAGTTTATACCCATTCGTCCTCGTGGCTACATTAGTACTAAACTTAAATAATTCCTCTCCCTCCCTAACGTTAACCCCCTTGATATATTTATATAGGGCGAGCATATCCCCCCTCAGCCTTCTTTTGGCCAGGCTAAACAAGCCAAGCTCTTTGAGTCTCCTTTCATAAGGCAGTTTTTCCATTCCTCGGATCATCCTCGTAGCCCGTCTCTGAACCTTGTTCCAGTTTGAATTCATCCTTCTTGAACATGGGACACCAGAACTGCACACAGTATTCCAGATGGGGTCTCACCAACGCCGTATACAACGGTACTAACACCTCCTTATCCTTGCAGGAAATACCCCGCCTGATGCATCCCAAAATCGCATTTGCTTTTTTAACAGCCGTATCACATTGGCGACTCATAGTCATCCTGCTATCAACCAGTACCCCAAGGTCCTTCTCTTCCTCCGTCGCTTCCAACTGATGCGCCCCCAACGTATATCCAAAATTCTTATTATTAATTCCTAAATGCATGACCTTGCACTTTTCACTATTGTATTTCATCCTATTTCTATTACTCCAGTTTACAAGGTGGTTCAGATCTTCTTGAATAGTATCCCTGTCCTTCTCCGTGTTAGCAATCCCCCCCAGCTTCGTGTCATCCGCGAACTTTATTAGCACATTCCCGCTCTTTGTGCCAAGGTCAGTAATAAAAAGGTTAAATAAGATCGGTCCCAAAACCGATCCTTGAGGGACTCCACTGGTGACCTCCTTCCAGTCCGACAGTTCACCTTTCAATACGATCCTCTGGAGTCTCCCCTTTAACCAGTTCCTTATCCACCTTACAACTTTCATATTCACTCCCAGCTTTTCCAATTTAACTAACAGCTCCCTGTGCGGAACCGTGTCGAACGCCTTACTGAAATCTAGGTAAATTATATCTACCGCATTTCCTTTATCTAAGTAATCCGTCACCTTCTCAAAGAAGGAGATCAGATTGGTTTGGCACGATCTACCTTTAGTAAATCCGTGTTGCAATTCGTCCCAATTACCATTGACCTCTATGTCCTTAACTACTTTCTCTCTTAAAATTTTTTTCCAAGACCTTACACTCTTAAACATGACTCATGAAACATGTCAGCATGGGATGCCACACAATACAAGTTCAGTCAGGTTACATGGGAGAGTTTTTCTAACTGCTAGTCCTGCAGACTCAACCTAGACTCTGAAAGTCCAACTAGGTTCTTTTTGGCTTCTCCATTGCCACCAGTAATAAATATGCAAAGACTCAAATTCTTGCCACACAAGGGCTGCAGTTAGGCTAGCCAGGGAATGTGCTGATTCAGGACATACTTTCAGGCTTTTCTGCTAGCACATCTCCTAGGCAGTTCCTGGAGAACTTTGAAGCTGCAGAACAGAAACCTTGAATGAAGGCGGATAATGAAAATACTTGTGCTCCCTTGAGATGAATGTCCTTTGGTGTAGGGGCTCCAAGACAGTGTGCACTTGGCGAGTGTATGTTTGTGTGATGGGGTGAAAAGGATGGAGGTGTAGCAGGAAAAGCATCAAAGAAGAAGAAACAAGAAGGTGTCAGATAAACACACCAAGCCTGCTCAGTTTTTCTTACACACCCCTGTTAGTTGCTTTCCCTACTACATCCCTGGTCTGATATACACACACTATCAGCAAGTAAGTGAATCACACTCTTTTTCTGATCTATGTCTTACTCCACCATTTATGACACTTCTAAATATGGCCCAATGCTTTTGGAGCCATTTTTTAAAATGCTGTACTTTCAGTCCTTTTCCCTTCTGGGAAATCCCAGCACATGGAGTTTTGGTCCTGTACCTTGCTCGTAGCTGTTTGTTTTCTAGCTGTTGGTTTTCCTTTATGATATTTTCACTTGTCTCTGTTTTTGAGGCCAGTAGTTCTACATCCCACGATAGCATAGCCAATTTTTGTTCCATCTCCTCAGCTTTGCTTCCTAGAAGCCACACTCCAGCAGAGAGATAGTCAGATTTAGTATCCAACCAAGTTAATTTACTAGTCATTCTTTTTCTTTTTTTTTTTCAGTACAATAAGCACTACTCTCTCTGCTACAGTATTCTATCCTATTTCCAAGGACGTTGAAGACCCAGAAGGGAGCTACATGGGCTCATGTGCATAAATCTTTGCAAGATCAGGCCCTAAATATGCTTTGGGTTATCAGTCTGATGATACTTGTATTCAATCTGAATTAAAATGGACATACAATATAACAGGATTTCAGTTTACAGTAGGTTTTAGGTTTCAAAATCTGTATTTCATTATAGGTTTTTTCTAAAGCTCTGCTTTTATCTTGACGAGATTATTACTTACTGTAACCACAGCAGAATTTTTCTTCAGCTATATTAGGCATTCCAATATTTTAAGAAGAAAATCATTTTGATCTATTTCTGGCTTTATTGACAATTCTGGTGCTTACCAATTGCCATGCATATCTCATCTATACTGAATAAATTGTACTCTGAGGTTGCCACCTGTTTTCTAGATTTTAAAAAGTAATCAACTATTTATCTAAGCGTTTATAGGGTCCCATCACATGTAAAGACTGATTATGGTCTTCACAGAATTCATCTGAAAGGATTATGGTGACGCATCCTCTAACATGATTCAGTTCTACCCACTGCTATGTTAATTCAATGCAATGATTGCCAAAGGCACTTGCCAGTGGGGGCAAACACAAAAGGGTCCATGGCCAGGTTTTTGAGCCAGGGAAGAACTTGGCCCTGCAATTGAATAATGTAAAATCAACTACATTACTCTCAAAAGCAGGAATTCCTAGAAGCTTTTGAAAGCAAGGGAGGCAAAAATGGCCCTTACCCCTCTAGCATCGCGCCCCACCTTGGGTATATGTATAGTAACAGTGTTATTGTCACCAACTGGATGGCTAGGCACTGGCCTCAAGAAGTGTAGGGGTCCATGGTGTGGCTGACTGTAGACTTGTATCAGCTGCAGGATTGTTTTTCATCAGCCACATGTTGGGCTGTGATGGGAGCAGATGAATTCAGGGGCTGAGGGGTGGTGGGTAGGGTTGGTCAGGCATGAAAGCCAGGGCTGGGAATGGCAGCACTAAAATAAGCATGTCTGTTTCAATAGACGGATGGAAGGGGTGAGAGCAGTGTGAGGCTCAGGGGACAGGATGAGCAGGAAGAAACTCCTTGTGGGAAGAGAAGGAGGGACATTGAAGGAAGTGCAAGCCCACTAATTCTTGTACTTCTTACCCATGTAAGACCAGTGCTGCTGCTAGGGCCTGTCCCTAACCTCACTCTTACTGACTCTTCTTGGAGGTATGAGAATGAAGGGGTAAAGGTAACATCTAGAAGGGATCACCTGGGTAACTGTGAACCCATCCTTTATTACAGCTACTGAATAGGGCCCACAGCTCCCTCTTAATCTCTGCCACCACATTAGCAGAAATTATTCAGCTAGTTTTGGGGTAGCATTATCTGGCACCATGTAGCCATGGCAGGAGTGGTAGCATTGAAACCTGTGGTGACCTGAGTGTAGAAGGGGGCCACATGGCAGGACGGCAATTGTGAGGAGCAGAGTGACAGGGAAGATTCTGTGAAGCAAAGACGGGTGGCCCATGCTCTGCTCTTGTTGCATTGTGGCTTCAATCACAAGAACATAAGAATGGTCAGACCAAAGGTCCATCTAGCCCAGTGTCCTGTCTTCTGACAGTGGCCAATGCCAGGTGCCCCAGAGCGAATGAACAGAACAGGTAATCATCAAGTGATCCATCCCCTGTTGCCCATTCCCAGCTTCTGGCAAACAGAGGCTAGGGACAGAGGCTGCTAGACCTATTCTCCATGAAGGTATCTAGTTCTTTTTTGAATCCTGTTATAGTCTTGGCCTTCACAGCATCCTCTGGCAAGGAGTTCCACAGGTAGTGTGAAGAAATACTTCCTTTTATCTGTTTTAAACTTGCTGCCTATTAATTTCATCTGGTGACCCCTAGTTCTTGTGTTATGAGAAGGAATAAATAACACTTCCTCATTTACTTTCTCTACACCACTCATGATTTTATAGACCTCAATCATATCCCCTCTTAGCCATCTCTTTTCCAAGCTGAAAAGTCCCAGATTTATTAATCTCTCCCCATACAGAAGCTGCTCCATACCCCTAATCATTTTTGTTGCCCTTTTCTGAACCTTTTCCAATTCTGAAGCCAGCTTGGAAGCTTTGGGCCACTCCAGCTGTCCTTATGCAGGCCAAGCTCTCCTTGACTCAGCAGGAGTTGGGTCTGAGGAAGGAGTGAAGGTTTTCGCCTGCTGCCAAGGACTCCAGTGGGAGATCTCTGCAGAAGCGTGTCTTTGATAATACATCACTCCCAGGGAGCACCGCAAGGGTGGGGTGGGGGCAGCTCTAAATAAAAAGTGGAAATACGTTTAAAATAACTAATTTGTTGGCTTAAGGCTCCTGGCAGACAGTTTTACTGAAAAGGTTTCTTTATGCAATTGTGGTTTTGCTTGGGGTAGCTGAGGGAAGTCTGTAAACCCCAGCAGCTCTTGGAGTTCGACAGGTTTGGCACGGAGCATGAAGCAAGTACAAGTATTCTTGGGATCACCTCTCTTCATTTCAGTCAAACCTGGCCGGCAACACAGACGACGTATTCTTTTAATTATTTGAGAGAGATGATTTAGTGTTTCAAGTTCTTTAGACTTCAAGTACATTGTCTCCCTTGCAAATGTAAAACTCATCTTAACTTCAATAGGCTGTGCTGCTCACCCTGCAGTGTGTTGAGCACTGGGACTGTAGTATAACTCAAGTGACAGAATGCACTCTGGCATACTCTTTAACACACTTGTGGGTGTGCTAACACTAAAGAACAATACTCCCACATTAACAAAAACTACCAAGCACTACTAGGGTTATTCACTTTCCAGTGCCCTGTTACTCTGACTTCATCTTTCTCTCTCTCTCTCTCTCTCATACACACACACAAACACTTGAGTAAGTGAGAAGCACTATTGTTACGGACCAATGTTATGTATTTTCAGAGACTGCAAATGAAAGTGTTCCGGTTAAGAATAGAAAATGTTGCAGCAACAACATTCGTTTCTGATATGCTTGTAAATTGTCATGTCAGACTGCTGTTGTGTCATGTGAGCAGTGTGACAGACACTCATGAGTGTGGTAAAGGGAAAGGGCAGAAAGAATCGGGAGTCCATTAAAAATATAGACTATAAGGGGGGGGGTCTTAATTTAGGATTTGTTTGGAACCCTATTACCTTTATTAAATGGCAAATGAAATTTAATGTGGATAAATGTAAAGTAATGCACACTGGAAAAAATAAACCCAACTATACAAACAATACGGTGGGGGATAATTTAGCTACAACGAACAGGAAAGAGATCTTGGAGTCATCGTGGATAGTTCTCTGAAGATGTCCACGCAGTGTGCAGTGGCAGTCAAAAAAGCAAACAGGATGTTAGGAATCATTCAAAAAAGGATTAGGGACTTAGACGGAGAATAGCTTATTGTCCTTATATAAATCCATGGTACACCCACATCTTGAATACGGTGTACAGATGTGGTCTCCTCATCTCAAAAAAGATATACTGGCATTAGAAAAAGTTCAGAGAAGGGCAACTAAAATTATTAGGGGGTTGGAATGGGTCCCATATGAGCAGAGATTAAAGAGACTAGGACTTTTCAACTTGGAAAAGAGGAGACTAAGCAGGGATATGATAGAGGTATATAAAATCGTGAGTGGTGTGGAGAAAGTGAATAAGGAAAAGCTATTTACTTGTTCCCATAATATAAGAACTAGGGGTCACCAATGAAATTAATAGGCAGCAGGTTTAAAACAAATAAAAGGAAGTTCTTCATGCAGCGTACAGTCAACGTGTAGAACTCCTTGCCTGAGGAGGTTGAGAAGGCCAGGACTATAACAGGGTTTAAAAGAGAGCTAGATAAATTCATGGAGGTTAGGTCCATTAATGGCTATTAGCCAGGATGGGTAAGAAAGGTGTTCCTAGACTCTGTTTGTCAGAGGATGGAGATGGACGGCAGGAGAGAGATCACCTGATCATTACCTGTTAGGTTCACTAGAATGGCTGAGTCATTACACTATTTGAATCTATTTCCTTATGATAACTATCCTTACACCTCTTGTCAACTATCTGTAACTGACCATCTTGATTATCACTACAAAGTTTTTTTCCTGCTGCTAAAAGGTCATCTTAATTAATTAGCCTCTTAGAGCTGGTATGGCATATGCTCTGTATGTATATATATATACTCTTCTTATATGTTGCATTCTATGCATCCGATGAAGTGGGCTGTAGCCCATGAAAGCTTATGCTCAAATAAATTTGTTAGTCTCTAAGGTGCCACAAGTACGCCTGTTCTTTTTACGGATACAGATTAACATGGCTACTACTCTGAAATCTGGGACACGTGGCACTGGTCACTGTTGGTAGACAGGATACCGGGCTGGACTGACCTTTGGTCTGACCCAGTACGGCCATTCTTATGTTCTTGTGTTATATAATTTACAAAATTCCAGTAGTAGCTTCCTGAGAAATAAATATGCCTTTATAAATCCTTTAGTAAGGCAAAAAGTCTCATAACTGAAACACTTATCTGATGTCTACTAGGTTCTAACTGGCACTGAGTGCCTAACCCAAGCTTAGAGCTTCTGAAACAGGAGTGGGCTCTCAGGACCGGAATAAGCTCCTAAAACTAGAATAACCCCCTGAGTTAGGTTAAATTCCCAGGAAGCCAGAGAGCAAGCATCTGAGCTGCATCAAATGTCCAAGCTGGAAGTAACTTGTGAGTTATTCTACTCCCAGACTAACATATAATCCTGACTGAGGCTACGTCTTCACTACTCACCATATCGGCAGGTAGCAATCGATTTCTCGGGAATCGATATATCGCGTCTCATCTAGACGTGATATATCGATCCCCGAACGAGCTCCTGTCAACTCCGGAACTCCACCAACACGAACGGCGGTAGCAGAGTCGATAGGGGGAGCCGCGGACGTTGATCCCACGCCGTGAGGACAGTAGGTAACTCGATCTAAGATACTTTGACTTCAGCTACGCTATTCACGTAGCTGAAGTTGCGTATCTTAGATCGATTTCCCCCCCTAGTGTAGACCAGCCCTGATACTAAGGCATGTACATGGAAGAGGATCCTCAGACATGCTGGAGATTTCCAATGAGAACAAACTCCCAAACCGTAGTGTGCAGCTCAACTGTAGACTGGTTTTGTAATCCTTTAGCCCCACCCTGACCAATCAGCCCCTTGCCCCTGACCCAAAATGGAGGCTCACGGCCAGTAGTAAACAGTGTGGCCTTTCTCAATATCAAAGGAAATCCATGAATACCTTACTCTGAAGGAACTACACTTACATCTCTAGTCTTTCCCAAGAAACAACCCTGTCGTTGGGTTCTTCTTTCCTACCATAGCTTATTAATGAATGTTCATACAAATAGCATATATTACCCATTTAACCCATTCATAAACCTAACTCCTGTGCCTCCAGGCTTGCTGTGACAGACTGCTATGCCTCACCATTTTCAAATACTAAATACATATTTTCATGGAACCAAGCACTTCTCCTCTCCCTGGGCCAACAAGCCCCTCCCAACTCAACAAGGCAGCTTCTCGAACACCCTCCCTCCCACCCCCCTGCTGGCTCACCTATGTAATTCAACAATCTAGCCCCAGCCAGCAACTATTTATTATTACAATAGTGACTAGAGGCCCAAGAGAGGTTGCAACCCCATTATGCTAAGTAGAGATACATAGTAAAAGATGGCCCCTGACCCGAAGAGCTTACGCACTATGTAGAGAAGGCAGAGAAAGGAAATATTTTCATCACATTTTTACAGAAGGGGAGATGAGGTACAAAGACATTACGTGCCTTGCCCAAGATCACACACAAAGGCCGTGGTAGAGCCAGGAATTGAACCCTAAACACAAGCGCGTCCCTCCTCTCTGATCAGCCTCTTTCTCTTCAGGATCCGGTGTGGCCTTCCATGTTTCCTACTGCAGTGAAACTGGACCCAGAGCTCCTGTAAGACATGCCAGTCCCTTTTCTTAAGCCATTGTTATAGATAAATGAAATCGTCCCCTCAGTCCTCAGGAGCTGCAAGCACAGTCCTCGACTAAGAGCCTGGTCCTGTCAAGCGATGAGTTCCTAGGGAATGACCCAAAGGGCTCTGTGTTGTTGTCCTTACTCACATGGAATGCCCATTAACACTAATGAGGTTTGTGGAGTAAGAACTACATCAGCTTGAACTCAGCTCCCACTCCACAAGTCATTTTATTTTACTAGGATCCCAGTGAAGCCCCAGCACAGTAACTGATGTTAAGAGGGACTTTTAACACTTCAACAGCAAATGGAGCAGCGTGTTTTCCATTAGAGGCTGAGGAAGTACAGTTCCTGTAACTTCAACTGTGAATGCTAATGAAGCTCAGGTTGTGGAAATGGCCTTTGATGTACAGATGCCTGAGGTCACCGTAGTTTTCAAAGGTGCCAATGCCACTTTACCAGAAGGAAATGCTATGTTATGTCACCATCATGTAGTCTGGGCGACGGCTCAGTAATTCTAATCCTGCCATCGTGTTTCTGGAAGTGAAAATGTTTATTGTTCAGCTACTAGTGTGTGACTGTAGTAGTAACTAAAGCAAGGATTTTCTCCAGAGGAGAAAAAAATCCATTGCTGCAGTATCATTTCCATCAGAGGAAGATACATCCATCTACGTAAGTAAATAAATAGTCATCTTTGAAGCATATTAATCAGAGAGCTTAGAGATGGAAAAGACCCGTTCTGTCATCTAATCCATATCTCTGCCACAGTGCAATTGTACCCTTAATATAGTGACATATGTGGACAAAAGTCAGGAAATTCAAAGCAGAGGCTTGACGCTCCACCTTTGGCTCACATCGTTGTGGGGGGAAAAGCACACGATGAGGCTGTCACCTTTTGCTCTGAATTTCATTCCTTCTCTTGGTGTGGCTCACAACCTCAGGTCATGTAATGCATATTATTTATCCCTGAGCCTAGATGTTCCTGTCTCCTGGGTGTACCCAGGAAGAATATGATGGATTGTTCCACTCTAATGGGTTAACATGCAGTTAGGCAGTTCTTAAAAATATCGTTTACCAAACAGACCTCAAGTGTCTCCAAAGCGCTGATTTGTTTTACTGATTAAACACTTATTTATATGGTTTTGTGATTTTATTTCTCAAAAGATGAAAAACGATTAGCCTGTGCTATGGAGGGATCTTTATATATATATTTATAAAAGCAATGCTGGTTCTGTGTTAAATGAACATAAACAAAAAAAAAATCTAATTGTAAAAGATGAAGAGAATGGGCCTGTCTTACATTCCTTTTTTATGCAAAACTCTCTAACTTCAATGGACCTTCACCGACTTCAATGGGAGTTCTGTGTGTGAAATGACCGTAGGATTGGATTAAGAATAATCAGTTCGAAAGGCTAGGAGGCAATAGAAAAGGTTTATAAAGAAGATCCACTGCCCACCGTCAGCCCTTCAAACTGTATATATATTAAGCTGTACCCATTCCCCTCAGCGCATTGTCTGAAAGTTCATGTAGGGAGAATCTTTTCTATAATTTGCAAACAGAGAGCCAGGACCTGGAGCCACTCAGCACAGAATTGCCTTCAGTAGGAGTTTTGGGTGATCGGTCCACAAGCTGTGAACTCAGATTGGGATCATAGAGTCTCCTGCTGGTACCTAACAGCTTGCTGAAAAATGACATAAACTGTGACATCAGCAATAGTGTGTCTTAACATCAGTTTTAAAAACTTTTTTCCTCCTTATATGCAGCAGATAACTTTATTCATTAAAACATGCAAGGACCCAAGTCTGTATTCCTTGAACATGCCGCACTCCGGATGCCATGTGAGTATGCAGAGAATGCAGGAGCCGACCCTTAATACTCACTCTAAAATTCTGATTTCTAAACAGCAGTAGGAAATTGATTTACAGTCTGTGATATTGAGCTCTCATAGTATCAGTGCCAGAGACGATGTCACTTTTCAGAAAAATGGTGGCCACCAGCAGGAGTCTCGGCAATGCAGATTTTAATAAAAAAACTTAATTCCAAATACAATTCACAGTTTGTCCATGGTGAAAAGTGCTTCTTGCCACCTGGCTACCCAGGCCACTGCTCTGAACAGAATGCATTTCAATTTGGATAACGCCTTTCACATCCAGCAATGCCCCCAAAGCACTTTGTAATTCTACTGACTCAACATTTTATGCCATTTTAATAGCTTACCATAGATAAAAACATGACATAAATCACCTAAGAGACTACCAACAATTTATGGCTAGACCCGGCCTCACAAATAAACACAACGCTAGACTGAAAGTGGCTGAAAGGTTAGTGATTTAATGTTTTTGGAAGAGTATTCCTGCCTGTGCTTTAATGAAGAAAGAAATGTTTGCTCCTTGTAAAAGAAGTTTTAGCCTGTAGTGGGTTTGTTATTGGGATATAATCTACAAGAGCCTTATAGATTACAAACATTGGCAGAGCCTTAACTGCAGTGACAGGAAGAGGTCAGGTCACTGTGGCTGGTGCTATTGAATTTATCACTGAGTCACTGATGTTCGAGCTGTGTGGAATAGGGTCTCCACTTTAACACAAGGCAAAGTCTAAATCTGCACTGACTAATGTCAGTAACGCAAGAGATACAGCTGACTGCCTGGTAAATGAAAGTGAACAGCTAGCTGCAGAGTAATTTGTCACTGTACCAATAACACAAGTTGAAGACCATTCTTCTGCACAATGACAATTTCCACTAGTGTTGGTAACTGTCCCATATTAGGTAATTTTGTCAGGAAAAAGGCTAGTTCCAGAGCCACAGCAGCAAAAAGGGAAAGACTAAGGGAAAGAGCCTCCATCTATAAACCTAGTTATGTGGTTGTGCACAAGTCAGCAAGCTCTGAAATCTGGTCCCATGCAGGACTCACTAAATTTACATCACTGAAAGAGATTTTGTGAGTGAATAGAGAAGACAGGTTACTCTAGTGGTTAGTGCAGGGGGGGGCTGAAGGTCAGGCTTTGGGGGTCTATTCCCAAGTCTCCCACAGATTTCCTGAGGGACCTTGGCAAGTTTCTTAACCTCTCTGTGCTTTCCCATCTGTACAATGGAAAGGATGAGCCCTGCTCCACAGGGAGGCTTGAGGACTGATTTACTAATGTTTGTGAAGGCCTCTGAGAAGCTCAGATGAAAATTGCTATAGCAGGGGAGTGTCATTATTAGAGTGAGACTATATTCTGTTGGCCTGTTACATGTTACCTCTGTAACTGGTGTTTGTGGGAGTTCTATGTGAGGATGGGCAAGGGGGCATCTATTTCTTGCGCCATTATTAATTTCTATGCTACAGATCAGCTGCTTTATGGTCATAGAGGGTGAACCCTGCATAAAACCAGCCATATCCTTTGGTAAGCCCAGATAGGTGGCTTTGCACAGTTCTTCACACTAGTCTGTGAATGCCTCTCAGTAGCAACATGACCTGGTTGGGATTGGCTGGACTTTTGTGTGGCCAAGGGGTTCAGTCACAGGCCAGTCATTCTACATGACGTCCCCTTGAAGAATTGCCCATGGTGTGGAAAGCTCACAGTTTCAGCATTAATTGTGGTGTGGCCTTTCTCCTCCTCATGGAGGGGTCCTTGGCTGCACAACTCCTTAGTGCAGGGCATGGCGAGTCCTGCAGCAGGCAGGCTAGCCACAGGGCTGTCCTGAGCTATTGGGAACGTGGGTGTGTTTTAGAAGGCCATACACGCCGCTCCTCCACTCCCCCAGGCAGGGGTGTGACCATGTAAGAAAAGATGTAGGGGACGTAGGGAGACCGGATATGAAAATGCACAAGCCCTCAGCAATTGGATAGTAAAATGCTGCGGGTGGGAGAGGCCCGTGACAGTCTCATAGTGTGAGCATGTTTTCAAGGTGAGGAACAAGACACTGCGATGGATATTTCGATGGGGGTTAGAGAGGCAGGCATAGGAGAATTGTACCAGTGGGGAGTGAGGGCAAGAGAAAGCTGCTTACCTGCCTTACATTTTCTACATGTTTGGCTTCTATTTTCTCCCTTTTCTTTTCTTGCTTCTCTGCTCCTTTGGTCTCTCCCTCTCCATCCTTCAATCCTGTCTCACCCTCCAGGGTAGCTTCCCCTCACTCGCTGCCACATTTATTCTTTCTCTGTCTGTCACATTCACTCTTAGTCCTATGGTCTGTGCCTTGCCACAGCCAGCTGGGCAGCTGAGGGGCTGTGAAACTCACCAATTGCAGCATGACCCAGAGATTCTCTAACTCTTCACTGAGCTGATTCTGTGGCCGGGCGGGGGGAGGGGGGGATGAAATCAGGTCCCAGAGAGGTGCTTGCTGGGAGGCTGCATGGGTGGGGGAAGGCTGGCCAGCAACATCTGACAGATTTGGCAGGGAGTAGCTGTGCAATGCATTCAGCCAGCCTGAGGCCAGCTTTCTTCTGGTGATCACACTGCAGTTCACCAGAATCATGACAAAACAATGTTTTGTGAAAAGCCAACAGGAATCAGCTCCGGAAGCAGGGGCATCCTTGTTTTTCAGGGACACGGTCCACTCCTCATCCATCCCAGCGATTGCACGATTGCTCCAGACAAAAATGATGAACCTAGACGGTCACTCTCAACAGTTCCAGAGTGAATTCCCCTTCCCATAAGAGGGGATCATCTGGTTCTTTGAAGTCACTTAAGTGCTGTGGACTGAATTGCAAGCACCCAAAGGAGCAAAGCTTAGCTAGTTTGCTGGACCAGTGGGAAACTGGTGCCCACTTAGCTCTGTTGGCTCCTCCTGAAACTTCACTGGGAATTTGGGGGATGCAAAGAAAATAGGGTTGGGCTGAAATGCCGCCTGTGTGTTTTGGACCTATTTTCCCAGCTGTGCTAACTGAAACAAAACACAGCATGCAGTGTCCTCCGAGAGATATGCAATTTGTGCAGTGGCACATATGGTTATTGAGATCCACAAACTTGTAAGTGTAAATGAATAAATTAATGTTAAAAAAGGGCTTGAAATGATTTCCGGGCTGCTGCTGGCAGACTTGTTGTGCAAGGAGCACTAACGTTGGTGTATTTTTTCAAACAACATTCTTACATGAAATAATGTATTTGTTGGGGGAGGGGGTGCGGCAGATGCCTAAAGTGCAGCTGCAAAAACAGTCAGTGCAATGTAACAAGCCGTATTGTGGAGTTGTTGCTGTCTGTGCTCATCAGCTTTTGGGGCACAGCAGAGGCCTTCTGCTCAGGTTCAATACACAAGGCTAGGGTCTTGGGGCCCCTCGCCCCTGTCCCCTCAGCGCTGCTCTCAATTGTGCTTACTTCCAAGGGCAAATCTAGCCCAGTGTGAGGTAACTTATAGCTGAGGAGGCAATCAAAAGAAGCTTATGTGCCCGCCCCCCCCCCCCGCCCAAATGAAATGTTAACTAACAAAAACAAGCACACGCACACGCCTATAAGTAGGGAATCAGAGCGGACTGGCCTGTACATCTCCAGCAAATGGAGCTTCCTGCAGAAAGATTTCCTTTCTCTGCATATATCCATAAATCTGCACACCCCATCACAGGTGCTGGAACTAGGGGTGCCAAGGGTGCTGCCGCAACTAGGGGTGCCAAGGATGCTGCCGCATCCCCTGGCTTGAAGTGGTTTCCATCATAGAGAGGGTTTACAGTTTGGTTCAATGGCTCTCAGCACCCCCACTGTGCAAATTGTTCCAGCACCCCATCAATATAGTCACACTTGCCCCCCCCATAGTCTTCCCTATATACTCATATCCCTCGTGTTCCCACGCCGACTTACGCACATTGTTAAAACCCATAATAGACCGGAAGCTGTAACCAGCTGCTAAATATATAGTGTAGGGGATATATATGTGCTTGTTACTGTGTCCTCTGCCACTGCTCTGAGGGTCCAGGGGTCTATGCACATTTGGTATCTATTAAATACAAAACAAAGAAAACTAGCTTCTCTTCATGCAACATGAAGTGAATGCACCTTGTGGCAGCTCTAACTTTCAGAATTCTTGCCTTTTAATCAGCATTGTAAAACCCTATTACATGAATAGGTTTTGCCTTTAATGTCGGGTATTTGTCCCAAGAAAGACAGTAAAGCATTAAATGAATTTGTCCACAGTGTCAGAGCCACGTTTGGTGATGTGTGGCTGCAAAAGCCTGAGCTGAATTACACTAGGGACACTCTGGTGCTTGTTCTAATACAGCTCACAAGTGTTGGGCCATGGGTGTGATATTTCTGCAGGCTAGTGTCCCCTTTCAGGAGTCTGACGCCCAAGTCCCACCATCCAGGGCTGAAGCATGTAACTTAGCTTTGCGGGGCCCCCTGTGGCATGGGGGTCCCAGGCAATTGCTCTGCTAACCACTCCTAACACCGTCCCTGCACTTGCAACCCCTCCCCAAACTCATCCCATACCCTGGGGTTGTGACCTCCAGGCTGAGACACATTGATGTAGATGAGTTGATGTACCCCCTCGAAGACCTCTATGTACCTGCAGGGAATGTATACCCCTGGCTGAGAACCACTGGCTGGATCTCTGTTGTGCAAATTATCCCTTTGGCAGCTCTCAGGCACACAGGATGGGCAGAGAGAATTCTTCTCACTCCCTTCCCCCGAAAGATGTCACAAAAGGGGTGGGAGTTCATAAGACTGCTAAAAAAAGGGTCTTTGAGCATGCTGGGAAGTGCTTTTACAACCACATATAACTTTTTAAAAATGTCTTTTCCCAGACCCTGCCTCTCCTCAACTAAGCAGAGGGTTACCTGTTCCTCAGGGACTATTTCTATATGAAGTTGTATCAAAGCCCTAAGTCATGGCGTTCTTTCTGACAAAACTTGGTAATCAGAATAGAACCATAGATGTATGCAGACATTTGCATCCTCACTGCTGCATGAATGTGATCTGTGGCCTTAAATACCGCAAGCACAGGTACACAATTATTGTTGTTTGCTGCAAGGTGCTGCACAAACATAAAAGCCTTGGGTCAAAATGCTCCCAAACTAAAGCACACAAAACAAGCAGTCAAAAATCAAGCATGCCAAACATTAAGGTTGTTCTGGCTGGCAGTGTTAATTTACCACACTTAAAATGTAGCCTAGGTAATTGTAAGGTGTTATCCAGGTATTGTAGCTGTGTGTGCCCTGGAGGCAAGCTTTACTTTGGGAGCTGCTGACTAGCGCTTGCTCTAACAATCTTACTGCTGGGAGCAGCAGCAGTGCTGTACTCCAGGAGTGCCTACAGGCCCCGAACCCGGATGGGGTCCCATGATACTATCACAGAGCTTTTTGCATTTCGAAGGACACTAGTGTGAGTAAAACTTTGCATTCTTTCCATTACTAGTAGAATTCCTTTGGCTTTTGTACATGACAAACCCAAGGAGCATTTCAGCGCTGGATCACTGCCCTCTGCAGAACTCCGGAAAGTTCACTCAAATGCTAAGTGTTACACCCTCTTCTGGCACTGAGGCTAAGGGGGAACCTTCCAGCTCGTCCCCTTCACCCAGGGAAAGGCCCCACAGGCTGAAAGTAGAGGCGATGCTGAGTGGTTAGGTCACGACCAGTGCAAGGGGTTTTAGCGCCCTAGGCGCACGGCAATTTTGCCGCCCCGCACCCTGGTCCTGCAGCTTTGGTGGAGCTGCCACAGTCGTGCCTGTGGAGAGTCTGTTGGTCAGCAGCTCCCGCAGTGGTGCCTGTGGGAGGTCCACCAGAGCGGTGGGAGCAGCCAACCGTCTGCAGGCATGACTGCGGCAGCTCCACCAGAGCTGCCTGCTGCCCCCTCCGGCAAAATGCCGCCCACCAATAATCCTGGCGCCCTAGGCGATTGCCTAGGCCGCTTAAATGGAAGCGCTGGCCCTGGGTGAGGTTGACCCGTGGAAGAGAGTCTGGCACTTTCAGGTTGTCACATGGGGAATAGGGACAGGGGTGATCACCGTTGGGGATGGGAGAAGCATGAGTGTGACAGCCCCGAGCAAATCACGGTGCTCTGCACAGGTTGGCCTCTCCAGCGCAGGTGCGGCTGGTCCCAGTGCCTGACGGGGGCATTTGGGGGTTCTGGGCTGGCTGTCAGAGAGAGACATTATTGTTGTACTGTAACGAGTCTGATTAACATGCTCCTTACACTTTCTCTTAGTTTCCTGGGCTCCTAGCAACAGCAGACAAAGGGGTGGGATTGTCCTGGGCTCCATGGGACATGGGGCAGCCTTTGATCTGCCACCATTTCAGTCAGACAGAACGATAGACACACAGACACAAGCTGGCACACTAGAAAGCCAGCAGCAACCTGAACATCTCTGTTTAAAATGGTCCAGCTGCCCCACACCATAGCTCTCCTCCTGCCCCTAGAGTGGCCAGGCGCTGCCCCACACCATAGCTCTCCTCCTGCCCCTAGAGTGGCCAGGCACAGAAATGTGCTCTTGGTACCAAGCCTGAATGGGAGCAGGGTGGCCTAAAGAGCCCTGCCACTAACTCCTGGGCTCCTGAAACAGATTTGCCAGAGACTCTGGCTAGCAGGGACCCATTGGTCCCAGACTCCAGTAACTCGGCCCTTTCCCCTATGGAGGCAGCCCCTCTCTCAAGCTGGCATCTTCATGTCAGTGGGGATGAATTTGTGTGCAGGACAGTTCTGTTGCTGAGCCTGGAGCCCCGGGATTCTCAACCCATGGGGCATGACCCAAAATTGGATCCCCAAAAATGTGTCAAAGGGTTGCATGGGAGACCTGGAGAGGTTGGGTCCAGTCCCTGAGGGTGGGTTGGCAGCTTACTGGGACACCTCAGAGCCCGCCCTGCATTCACACCATAAAGACAGCTCCTGAGGGGCTGGCTAGGCTCAGCTCCAGGCCTTGTAACCTTGTGCACAGGGTCGCAGTGCTGCTCGGGTCTGGCCCAACTGCCCCCTGTAATGATGCCGGGGGCTGAGCGCACCAAATTTGAGTGAGTGGGGCTGTGAGCCTCATGTGCCAGATGGCCAGGCCAGGCCAAACCTCAGCAGCCCTGCAGATTACAACACCTCGAATGGGGACAGGAGCCCTGGGATCTGCTGCTGGGGTACACAGGGTGTATTTATTTAGTACTTATCACCTTCATGTGGTGATTAGAAAGTGTGGGTGAGAAATGGTTAGTAAGCCAGATGGTTTCTCACTCAAGCTATTTCCTGGTTTGCAACAGGCCATCAGAGTTTGACAAATGGGCCCTGAGGCCACAGAGGTTGCGACTGCTCTAGACTTTGCCCAGGAAGAGTCTTGCTGCTCATCTTGGCCCAGGAGAAGGGGAGCCAAGGCAGTGCCAACCCCACCTGCCCTCTTGCCCTAAGGCCTTCTGCTTTCCGCAGGTTGGCACCAGTCCTCAGTGAACAGGCAAGCTCAGGTGCTGGCCAGATGGCCAGGATGTGTAGCTGCCAGTCTTTGAATTCTTGGGGGGGGGGAGTGTCCCTTGTTCTGATTGTCACATGCACAGAATTATTCAGCCTTGACCAGCAAAAAAGGCGTCTGGTCTTTGCCTACCCAGGGAGGAAGCTCTACTAAAAACCGGGCTCCTCCCAATCCAACCAACCTCCCGCTAAGTCACATTTGGGGGCTACTGCCTCCTTCTGTCCCTTAGAAAGCAAGTCACTCTCCCTGCCCCCTTTCAGTGCAGCCTGCGTCCGGAATTACCCCTTGGCTGGGCTCCAGGCCCAGCTCTCTGACTTCACAGACTCCCGCTGGCCATTCCCCAACCGGTCCCTGGTCTGATTAGACTGGCCCGCAGGCCAGACATGGCCATTAGCAACTTGATTCGTTTGCTTTCCGGCTTGCCCCCATCACGCCGTATGGGTGCCCGAGGCCCATGTATTCCGGGGGGCGGGGGACACAGAACCAAACCGGAGCTGTTTCTCCAGGCTCCGAACAGCTGTTTTTGTGCCCGGCCCCTAAAATGTTTGGCAGGCTCGGAACCAGCCCAGTGGTGGGGTGCGGGGCAAAGCCCGAGCTGTGCAGTGATCAGATGGGCAGGACACAATGCGAGGTGTCTGTCCAGGCTGGGAGCGCCCAGCCCGTTACTGGCTTCTCAGAGTCCCTAAGGCCCTGCTGTGGCGCGGCGCAGGTATTCCCCATTGCGAGGACCTGGCAGAAAGCTCAGATCTGAAGGCGTTTGGGTTTGTTGCTCTGCTCGAGGGACTTTCCAGAGTGAGCCCAGCGCAAAGCGGTGTTCAAAGGCCAAACACGTGGGTGCAGGCTGCTAGGTGAGACCAGGTGGCAAAGGGGCACTGGCGCCGGAGAGCAAGGTCCGGATTCGAGGTATGGAGCTCTGGGCAGCGGAAAGTGGCGTCGCTAATGCCAGTTAAAGCTCTGCCAGGTTCCGTGGCAGGATCCCAGAGCCCACGTGGCGCGTGGCACTGGACGGGCTTGGGGGGTCACTGCTGGGCAGCCCCTGGTGCGGAGGCCTGTTGGGGGTGTGCGGAGGAAGGAACCTAACCAATGCTTTCTTAGAAGCAGTCTAAAAAATCATCCCTGCAAATGTCACCGGGCAGCTCCGGAGAAGCAGCGTTGTGAAAACCTGGCAAGCTGCTTCCCCCTCGCTGCCTGGGCTCCCCTGCCCGCAGCCTCTGGCTGGTGGGTCAGACGCAAACGCCCTGCTCGTTGCTAGAAGGTGCGGGGGTGCATTCAGGCGCTAACCTGCCCCGGAAAGTCACCGGTGTCCCGGTTTGCTCGGGTCCCCCTTTAACCAGAGCGCCGAGAGAGGGGCAGAGAGGCGCTTTGGCGTGTCAGCGCGGTGCTCTGGGAGTGACTCGGTCACTGCCCCCCAGTTCCAACGTGAAAACCTCCCGGGGGGTTGCTGAGGCTGCGCTGCGGTTCCCAGGCCCCAGCCCGAGCGCTCTGCAATTACAAACCCATCAGGCGCCCTTTACTATCACTAATGTGCACAAAATCGCGCTGCTAATCTTGGAATCTGTTTTGGTTCGTCAATTGCCTTCCGAGCACGAGGCAAAGAGAAAGGGAAAAAACCGGAAACCACTTAACGCTTCCTAAAGCGAAGTGAAACCAAAGCGGAGAAAAGCCCTTAGAAAGCGAAGTGGGAGCCGGATTTTCCTGTCGGGGGAACCAAAGCCGCACAACCCCGGCGGCAGTCGGCGTGCAGCCGCCAGGGGGAAGAAATGTGAAGATTTGCATCGTTTAGCTCTCTGGAAGGGCGGCACGAAATGAAGTTACTAAACCAGCCGCTGCAGTACAAGTGGCTGGTGGCTCAGCAGCCGCAGCTGGGCCGCGGGGTTGGCTGAAGCAGTTAGGGCAAAGCGCCTGGGAGCGATGTACGTGCGGGGCTTCGCGGCGCCGGGCGTTTCCAAACGCCCCGATCTGTCTCCCCCGAGCCTGCCGGGCTCCCCGGGCACCTCGCTTAGTGCCCGCGTGCGGCGAGAGGCGCCTCCGTGCAGCAAAATGAGGTTGTCACAGATTGGCATTAAGCCTCCAGCAAAACAATGAAGCCATTAGTGTGATCTCCCCCTCCCCCCAGGCGAGGTGTTAAGGGAATAAAACAATCTACACCGCACGGATCCTATTGAGATTAATGAAAAAATTAAGCAAACCGATAAAAAAAATAACTCTCGTTTTCATTTTGCTGGGCCAGGGCTTTGCAGCCCGCCTCGCACTGCACCTGATGATTTATTCAAGTAATCTGCGGGGCTACCCGCCACCGTCCCGCTCCGGCTTGTCCCAGCTCATTGGCTAAGTAATTGTTTCTCATTAGTTTTGCTAATGTTGTAACAGTATTACCCGGAATGTGCTCACCCGAGAATTAATACGGGGGGAGGGGCTGCTCCGCTGCCTGGAGGCAGGTAGTCTTCAATTAACCAGATTAGCCCCCAGCCGGACTTGGGGGGGAGGCAGCTGAGTGGGGCTTTCCTCGGGCTCCGACCCGCGGGCTGCAGCCATGCAGAGCAGCTGGGCACCGAGAAAAGGGCACGTCTGCATGGACCGGGGAGTATCAGAGCCCGAGGCTCAGAGCCAGGAGAGGGACCAGCAGGGCCACCGCTTCCATTTAGGCAACCTAGGCAATAGCCTATGGCACCAGGATTATTGGGGGGGGGCAGCATTTTGCCAGGGGGGTGGCAGATGGCTCCGGCTGACCTGCCGCAGGCGTTCCTGCGGAGAGTCCGCTGGTCCTGCGGCTCTGGTGGACCTGCTGCAGGGATGCCTGCGGCAGGTCCACCGGAGCTGCGGAAGCAGTGCGCGGGGCGACGAAATGGCCATGTGCCTAGGGCACCAAAAGCACTGGCGCCGGTCCTGGGGACCAGCCACCAGCTCCCCCTTCCCTGGCCTGGGTCTGTCACCTCCCAGCCAGTGCCCTGGCCTGCAGCTCCCCCTCCCCTGGCCTGGCTCTATCACCTCCCAGCCAGTGCCCTGGCCTGCAGCTCCCTCTCTCCTGGTGTGGCTCGATCACTTCCCAGCCAGTGCCCTGACCTGCAGCTCCCCATCCCCTGGCCTCGGTCTGTCACCTCCCAGTCAGTGCCCTGGCCTGCAGCTTCCCCTCCCCTGGCCTGGCTCTATCACCTCCCAGCCAGTGCCCTGGCCTGCAGCTCCCTCTCTCCTGGTCTGGCTCTATCACTTCCCAGCCAGTGCCCTGACCTGCAGCTCCCTCTCCCCTGGCCTTGGTCTGTCACCTCCCAGCCAGTGCCCTGGCCTGCAGCTCCCTCTCTCCTGGTCTGGCTCTATCACTTCCCAGCCAGTGCCCTGACCTGCAGCTCCCTCTCCCCTGGCCTGGCTCTATCAGCTCCCAGCCAGTGCCCTGGCCTGGCTCTATCAGCTCCCAGCCAGTGCCCTGGCCTGCAGCTCCCTCTCCCCTGGCCTGACTCTATCACCTCCCAGCCAGTGCCCTGACCTGCAGCTCCCCTTCCCCTGGCCTGGCTCTATCACCTCGCAGCCAGTGCCCTGGCCTGCAGCTCCCCCTCCCCTGGCCTGGCTCTATCAGCTCCCAGCCAGTGCCCTGGCCTTCAGCTCCCCCTCCCCTGGCCTGGGTCTGTCACCTCCCAGCCAGTGCCCTGACCTGCAGCTCCCCCTCCCCTGGCCTGGGTCTGTCACCTCCCAGCCAGTGCCCTGACCTGCAGCTCCCCCTCCCCTGGCCTGGGTCTGTCACCTCCCAGCCAGTGCCCTGGCCTGCAGCTCCCCCTCCCCTGACCTGGCTCTATCACCTCCCAGTCAGTGCCCTGGTCTACAGCTCCCCCTCCCCTAGTCTGGCTTTATCACATCCCAGCCAGTGCCCTGGCCTGCAGCTCCCCCTCCCCTGGCCTGGCTCTATCAGCTCCCAGCCAGTGCCCTGGCCTGGCTCTATCAGCTCCCAGCCAGTGCCCTGGCCTGCAGCTCCCTCTCCCCTGGCCTGACTCTATCACCTCCCAGCCAGTGCCCTGACCTGCAGCTCCCCTTCCCCTGGCCTGGCTCTATCACCTCGCAGCCAGTGCCCTGGCCTGCAGCTCCCCCTCCCCTGGCCTGGGTCTGTCACCTCCCAGCCAGTGCCCTGACCTGCAGCTCCCCCTCCCCTGGCCTGGGTCTGTCACCTCCCAGCCAGTGCCCTGAACTGCAGCTCCCCCTCCCCTGGCCTGGGTCTGTCACCTCCCAGCCAGTGCCCTGGCCTGCAGCTCCCCCTCCCCTGACCTGGCTCTATCACCTCCCAGTCAGTGCCCTGGTCTACAGCTCCCCCTCCCCTAGTCTGGCTTTATCACATCCCAGCCAGTGCCCTGGCCTGCAGCTCCCCCTCCCCTGGCCTGGCTCTATCACCTACCAGCCAATGCCCTGGCCTGCAGCTGCCCCTTCTGGCCTGGCTCTATTGCCCCAGATGTTGCCTTCCCCTGGACTGGCTCTATCACCTCCCAGCCAGCGCCCAGGCCCTGCACTTTACCATCCCCTGCCAGCTCGCCACCTACAGCTTCCCAAGCTTCTGGACTGGCTCTGTCACCCCAGGCACCTCCCGGCCCCGGCCCTGCAGCACGAGGGGCTGTGTCACTGGCAGGTTTCTGTGTCCCTTCATCTGCCCATGGCCAGGCTCTTTCCCTCCACTCGCTCCCTCTGTCAGTGGCTGGGAGGTCGCGGTGGTTTTCTCGCCTCCCTCCCTAAGCAGATCGGGCTTGATCCCTCCTCGGCTGCCTGCAGAACAGCAGCCCCGGCACCTGCAGCTTCTTTCCGCGCGCACCGGGGCTTGTTCTGCAGCGATTCCAGCCCCGGGCTCCAGCCGCTGCCCGTGTCTCCGGGCCAGCGGGCGAGGGGGATCGGGGAGCGCCTGCGCCCAGCCCGGCTTGTGCCCTGGTTTAACCAGGCGGGTTCGCTGCTTTGCGGCCCAGGCCGACCCCAAGCCCGGAGAAGTGGCCCCAGCCGAGGGGCTGCCGCCGACGAGCCCGGCCCCCAGGAGGGTTTGGGGAGGAGCCAGAGGCAGCCCCGGTGCAGAGCGCGGAGCCCCGCGGCTGCACCGAGCGGGGGCTGGGCCCTAGGAGCGGCGCCCCAGCGCCACCCGGGCCAGCAGCTCCCGGGCTGGGCCCGCGGCGCTCCGGGAGCAGCCGGGTTATTTCCCCCCGGCCTGGCCAAGGATCGCAGCGCAGCGGCTGGGGGCTGAGCCGGCTCCGGCGGCCTTTGGGCTCCCTGGTCCCGGCAGGGTCGCGGGGGGCAGCGTGTCCCCAGCCGGGCGCCGCCCTGGGGCTGCTCCCGCTTCCGGCCTGCAGCGCCCCAGATCCCCCCGGCCGGGCCTGGCGCGCCCCTGCCCCGCTCGGGCCGGATCGCAGGGAGCGGACTGGTCTGGGTCTGGCATTTCCGCCTCTGCTCCGGCCCGGCCCTTTCCAGCCACCGGCTCAGGCGCCCCCTCCCAGGCACGGGCTGGGGACTGAAGCGATCGGAGCCGCTCCCCGGCTGGGCTTTGCACCGCCCCGAGACAGGCGCTCAAACACCAACACCACATTAAAAACATGTTTCTAGCGCGGGGGGGCGGGGAGAAGCTTCCCAGTCCTAGGGAAGGAAAAAGCCCCGAGCATCTGGGAGGAAAAAGCAGCGGTGCCCGCCGGCTCCAGCAGTAAACGGGCGATGGAGGCGGTGAAAAATGAATCTAAAAACAACTGTTTTCTATTTACAAATTTAAATAAACAGAACAGCCTTCCCCGCGGTGTTTGTCTAAGTGCAGCAGCATTGCTGCTGTGTAGGTCATGAAAAGGGTGGTGCATAGTTTAAAACTTCCCATTCTGGTAATTTCTTAAAGAACAGTCGTTCATGGTCCGAACACAAAGGCTCATGATTTAATGAGGAACAGAAACAAAATCTCTGATTGTTGGTGTTTCAAACTTCATTGGAGTCCTCTGGCAACCACAAGTTGATCCTCTGCAGCTTCAATACCCTTTAGCCGTCGATATAAGAGTACATGCTGAATAGAGAACAATGGCTGGTTGTTATGTTTATTTACCCTTACTACAAGCTGGGTTAACCTCTTCAAAACAGCTTTGCTAAGCCCGTTAACCACACGGCCCATATGACCTGTAGCAGTATCTCTAATGTGATGCAAATCTGACTCGAGACCGTATGCACAAGTTCTGCTGCATTGTGTCTTCGAAAACTCAACACGTTTATTGCCATCCAACCTATCCCGTTCTGTACGTTTCCAGGAGGAAATGGTCTGAATAGCAACCACTTAAAAAAAAAGAAATCAGGACTCTCGCATGATGGTACATTCATTTTTTAATGACTCTTGTACATTTATAGGAGGCGGAGAAGCCCACACAGATATTAAATGATTTTCATAACAATTTCAACTATTTAATAAAAACAAGAAGTCCGGTGGCACCTTAAATATAATTAATTATCTTTAAGGTGTCACCTATTTAATAACTATGCATGAGTTTGCCCTTCGAAAGAGGACTTTTACTCTGCCACAAATATCATGGGGGGGACGGAAAAGAAGCCCAGACAAAACAGAAGCATTTGACCTGATTTTTGTTTCATTTGTTATTTTAGAAAAGCTTGTTTTCATCCCAGCCCAGATGTTGCTGCTATCCCCAGTGAAGTCATAAGCCTGTCTTGGTAATCGTTATTGTGATGTCATACACCCAGCAATATGACTTCACTCCAGATCCAGGAGGAGGAGCACATTGGGCTGCACTGGAGCAAGCACTAATTTAAATCATACATAGCCGTGGTAATTAGCAAGTCTGGCAAGAAAAATTATGTCAGATCTGCAGAAATGTAAATGAAGTTCTGCTTAACTCTGATGTATTTACATTTTCCCAAAGTCATTCTTTAAAACTGCTTCTCTGCCCACATGGTGAGAGCTTCATTTAACCGATCATTTTTTCCTGATGGCTGTGGCAAGCGTAACAATGTTCTGTGCCTGCTTCAGTAATGGCATGTCTATCATACTCCCATGGAAAGTAAAGGCTCCCTGGAAAACAGAAAATACAAACTTCATGAAAGAACCTGTAAAATGATAGGTTATTTTGGTCTTTGTTTTTTTACATCCATCTGTAAAACAAGGAACATTAGATCCCACATGAATCAAACTGATTCTTCTTGTATAACCTTCAGAAAGAGCCAAACTAAAGGAAAGGGGGTGGGGGAGGAGAGGCGGGGAGTTCAATGTTAAAAGGAGGAAGGAAAAAACCACACTTGATCACACTGTGCGGGAAAGAGCATGTGTATTTAACTCCCAATCTGAAAAACAGGCAGAGAGCAGAAACGATCCACATAGTGCGACAGGTGAATTTTAGGGCATGCTGCCCTTTAGCACAATCAATATGTACTGACATGGGAAAATAGCCCTTACTAGCTCTAAAAGAAGTGGAAGCTTGGTACAAGAAGATAAACTAACAGCACAGGATTGGGAGCCTTTTATAGAAGAGCTCAGACCATCCTCACTCATCACACAAAAGTGAGCTGGAACAGCTAAGGGCCTTAGTCTGCATTCAGCAAGGCTCCAGATTAGATGATTCCTAACTAATTACAGCATCATACTAGTAATTCTTTCTCCCGCTATGACAAATAGTGATACCAACACCGAGTCCCCTTCACTCTTCATTTCACAAAGTGCAATGTAACAATACTGTGCTCACGTATCACGTTTTTCCATAAGTAGAACACAGAGCTAGTTACGAGTGTGGAGAGGCATGATTACCCTTTGGGAAAACTGAAACAGAGGTCCTGGCCCCTAGACTTTTTGGGGGAAATCTCTTCCAGTTAGAGCTCCACAGGGAAGACCCTTAGTTCTCAGGGCCTCGTGCTGCCATTCCAGAGCTGCTGGCATTGCTCCTTTCTCTTCTTCCTCCTTCCCATATGGCTAGCAGATTATGTCCCTGTTCAGAGAATGGATTTCTAACGATGTGGAGCATGCTGTATTTGACTATTGTGCACTACTGGGGAATTTACCAGACTGTGTTCTGCACAGGATTGACCAAGAGTGTCTGAGCAGTGACTATCCCAGAGTCCGAGCAGATTTTTGAGTAACTTTTCATTTTTATCAGTACTTAGCTCCTTACACTTAGTGTTAATATGAGATGAACAAGCTGTAGTTACATCTCAACTAAAAGAAACCTTGTATTAAAGAGCCTCCAACCTGACCCCACCCCAATTTTGGATGTTTTAATCTCTTTTTCATTTTATTAAAGCCATCAATAAATTCTAACACTTTGTGATGAAGAAATAGGATTTTGAAGCTAAAAAGCTTTGCAGCAAGACAGCCCCAAGTGATATTGCAAGACTCCTGCTTCCTGCATTTGTCAAAGGCACTTCTGACATTTTTTTTGGTACACAGACAAAACAAGCTAGCAGGATTATTATTTCTACCTTTTACAATGGCCAAAAGTGAGCTGGGCATTTCACACAACAAATTAAAGGCCGTAGCCTCTTCCCCGAAGATCTTACATATAAAGGCTCTGGTCCTGCATTGTGCAGTGGGCGGCGGGTGTGCGTTGCTGCTGCATGCACTTGGAGCCCCACTGAAATCAATATAGGACCATGAACTCATTTTAGATTTGACTAATGAGAGCAACACCAGGGAGGTGATAGAGTGAGGAAAGACATTTCTGTCTGGTTGTGTTTGTGGGAGGCCAGGGGAGCTGAGAGTGAAACAAACTAATGCTTATTATTTTCTAGATACAATATACAGACTGATAATGAAAACTGAGAAATCCAGCAAGTCAAATGATAACATCTAGCATTTTCCAAAAATGATTATGGAAATACGTTGGTCCAGTGGATCCCAGCCTTGTACCTTTAACTCATTCAAGCAATATTGAATTAAATATCTCATCAAATTAGGGCATAACACAGCAAAATTTCATCCTTGGACACAGTCACTTCTATAGTTTATTATCATTCTATAAGCTGAAAACTAATTTTTGAACAATTAGTCCAATTATTTTATTCTATTCAGAGTTTCATATCCTGTACATTATCCTGGAATTTTAGCAGGATTTGGTGAATAATGGGTTGATAGTGATAACATCATCATTCAAATCAAGCAGAAATTCAGATGAAAAATGCTTCAAAAATGTCTACAAATTTCTTAGAACTCTGTAGGCCTTATGTAAATAATAAATAATCTTCCTATTAACAACATTGCAATCATTTACAGCTTCATTATTAGCTATTTTAAAAAGAACATACTTAGATAACCATAACTTAGGCTTGTCAACTGTTGAAAGCAAGAATTAGAAATGAGGCAAACATTTTAAGATTTATAGTTTATTATTAACTACTTGTTCAGCATAATGCTATGGAGTGGTTGAGGTACTAATTTATGCAAAACTTATTTTTGTTAACTGAAAGCTTATCTTACAACGGTATCTATTTTGCTATAGGGAGTCAGCTTAATAATAGTTTGGAAAAAAGTCAGTGTTCCAAAGATTAATTCACATGTAGCGTAACAATGATAACTGGATTTATATTGTGTGTTCTTTTAGAAGAGACCAGTTTAGTAAACAGCACACTTGCCCTGTTATCACTAAAATAATAGGTTAGAAGTTTAAAGAGGAAAACAAGAAAATAGCCCAGATGCACATGAAAAACAGGACGACAGCTTTCGGTGGGCTGTCCTCTCAATGTGCATAGATAACTTTGATACATAGCAAACAGAATTCTACACATACATCCAGAGGAAAATTTCTGTTTTTTCTACACGAAGCGGGAGCAGAAGCAAGCTGGTTTCTTTGTTTATTCACTCTGAGGTTGAATTCCTTCCTGCTAATTTGCAATAGTGAGCTAAAATCCAGAAAAAGCAACCAATTTGAATATACTCTATTCACTGTAGCTCTTTCCACCTCCAGTTTTCTGCAGACCGGCAATACCAGTAATTATGGTATTACCCTACATTAGCCTTTCTAATTCCACTAGATGGAATTTGCCTTATTTTTTTCAAGCCCTTTTATTTCCCTTCATATTAAGATAAAGACAACAAGATTTTTTTTTTTATAAAAACCATTGACTTCAGAGAAGTTACACTAGGGATACATTTAGTTCCAGAGCTGAATCGTCTAACTGGCAAACATTCCTAATAAGCTCACATTTCTAGCCTGTACTTTATTTTCTAGTTGTAAAATGCTCTATCAGAATGCAATTCTTAATCAAAATTTTAGCAAGAATTGAAATATCCTTAAATGACTGGTGACAAGTGAGGCTTCAGATTGCTCATGTTCTATGATACATTCCACACCCTCGACAGAGCCAGAATAAGCCATTTAGTCTTTCTCCAGTATCTGGGTGAAATAAGTTTATATTTTTTAGCATAAATATATTCCAAAAGGTCACTTGGTGATAGTGTTGAGGAAACCTTTAAGGTTTGGAGATTCAGTGTAGATGTCTCTTGGAATGTGACCATTTCTCCTTCTTTTCCCCTTCAATAGCCTTTGGAGTCCTCGCTTTCTCTGCATCCCTCTGACAGCATCCCCCAGTCCCTTACTCACTCTCTTTCCATAAGCCTCTGTCCTCTCCTTTCCTGCAACCCTGTGCTTGCTATAGTTGTGTGATGGGTTACAACCACAGGCTTTTTGAGGAGTGGGTGGGTCACTGGGAGCCTAAGAACTATTATATAGTTTTGTTTAAACAATTCATACAGATGAGACGCCAGTTCTAGGCACAAGGAACTCAAGCTGTATGGTGACTTTCTCTGGAGATTTCAGGCGTTTTTTTCATATTCAGTGCACACAGTCTGAAAAATTCAGGGCTTAATTCTCCTCTCATACCTGTGAAGATAATGGAGTTACAGTGGGTAAAACTGATCAGAGAGGAGAACCAGGCCTTCAGGTGCATGCTTATAAAACGCATACCTGTCCTGCACATCTCTTGCATTTTGTTATGGACAGAACTACAGCCATGTTGGGCAGACTTATGACTGCTATATCATCCCTGGTGAGCATGGTGATTTATAGATGGATAAGTCAAGGTCCCTAGCCTGAAAGGATTACAATGCAAGGGCCAGACTACACGTTTTAACACTGCCCTGAATGCAACGATTGCAACCATTGGTGGCTTTTACATGGGCTGTGTGAGAAGAGGGAGAAGGATGAAGTGACTCCTTCCTCTTACTGAACACCCAAGCAAGGGCCAGTCACAATGTCGCCCTGCATATGTTCAGAATTCCGGCACTTATCACAGCAGGGACCTTGGACTCTCCACAAGATCACAGAAACTAGGGTCTAAAAAAGTGAGCCCAACTGCAGGTAAGGCAAACACATGATACAATTTCAGTTCCAGTGTGCAGAGAAAGTCTATTGTTTTCTTTCAGGATGTAAATCATCCTCTCTCCTTTTTCCTATTTCTAAGCAGCTAACAGACATTTTCTGCTTGCTTTCACAAGCACGGCAGCTTTTCTGTTTCCACATTTGTGCAATCTTCCTAGTTTTTATTGTTCTCCCTTAGTCCCTGTTTATAGATTTCCTCTTTTTCCTATACATTTTTCCGTTGGAAATACACTAAAACGTTCACCTTCCCTCTCTGAAATTAACTGCCATGCCCTTACTGATGCAAAGGTCAAAACTGGTGATGTTACACTTCCATTTTATCTATCAGAAAATGTCCCAGCACGGATGGTGCTGTTTTGGCACTACACCCAACACATGCCTGATACAACACTTTCATTTGCCGATTGGCCATACCATGTACTAGACTTGCTCACATCACCACTCTTCTCGGCTCACTTGGAAGAGCCTGTATGCAGTGTAGAGAA
The DNA here is from genome assembly GCF_025201925.1 of Gopherus flavomarginatus. NCBI lineage: Eukaryota > Metazoa > Chordata > Testudines > Testudinidae > Gopherus > Gopherus flavomarginatus. Next base: position 270,526,303 of record NC_066617.1, read on the forward strand.
GTGCTGTGAAACATAGTTTGGTCAGCTCCAAAGCCTTTTGGGTGTGGAGCTAGGGAAGCAAAGACGCCGGCAGGTCTGACACGAGATTTTCCAACTGGAAAGCTGGGAATGCAACACAGACTATTCCTGCTCCCAGCATCAGAACTGGTGTCTGAGTCAGAACTGGTTGGTGGTGTGCTACGTTTCTGTCAATCACAGAAAATCACCGACTCCCCATTCAGGCACTTTAGCTAGGCTGATTTAAGGCCTGAACCCCTCAGGTGCTGAGAGCCAGCTGCAAAGTGCAGGGCATCCTCAATTCTTATTGACTTCCATGGTATTTGAGGACATTAATGTCTCCTTGGATTGGGCTCTCTGTAAAACGGCTCACTTCCTTGGCTCACTCCCACTCCTTCGTCTCCTTTTCCTCAGCTCTACCTGCTCTAGAACCTGGGATTCATCCCAGAATTTCCTGATTATCCAAACTTCACTTTTGGAGAGTTGATGTGATTCTTTTATCAGAAGTGATATTTAATAACATCCGTGGAAAGCAGAAAGTGTCTAAAGCTTCAGTAAAGTAGTTCCCAGAATATTTCCCATAAATCTGACACTGGAATAGGGGGAAGGAAAATAACAAAAAACCAAGACAAAACAGAAAAGGAGGGTCATGCTCATTCTGCCAAGGTCAGATCATGAATGACTGTGAAATGATGAAAGCACCATGATCTGCACATCATAAACAAATATTCTATTTCTTTCAAGAGTATTTAAACATGGGTATATTTTACAGGATTATCCAAAAGTCTTGTGGCCAGATGTAGGAGAAATGTGGTTGGCTACAGATTTTAGGTAGGGTCATATGACCTTTTCAGACTTTCTTTTACTACGTCCATTTCAAACAATACAGCATATATTCCATTTTCATTACCAAAACCTCTCATTAGAGTAACAACATTTTTAATGTTCTCAAAGTGTGTTGTTACAAAGAATGGGACCCGATTTGCTCCCAGCAGCTTCTACCACATCAAAGCTGCAGGAGCTCCTCATCCTGTCTGTGTTGACCAGCTGTCAAAGCAGATCTTGGAAGAAGGGTAGCATGTGTTCCCCTTCCCAAAGGTGGAGTCTCTGACTCTGCTCAGCCTGAGTGCCATATGTGGCATTCAGGCTCTGGGAAATGTCAGGGAGCAGAGTATAGGCAGCTCTTCCTTGATGTCCCACTCACGGGGAATGGAGATGGTTTGTCCCTAACAGACTAACAGCTGGGGAAAGACTGCATGGCCCTCCACGTCTCAAAGATATTTCCCTTGCTGACAGGTCTATAACAGAACTCAGACAGAGAAGGGGAACAACTTGGCTACTCCCCTCTCTCCCTGCCTACTGGAGCTGCACAGAGGTTGACCTAATTGTTAAGTCCTCTGCAGCTCCAGCTGTAGGGGGGATGGACAAGGTTATTGATACATACAGGGCTGCGTGGGTGGGAACAGGAAGATTATTTAGGTGGTGTCCCTGTCTCCTGAGAAGCTCCACAACTCATGTCTGCAAAGCAGGTATATCCCCCTCCTCACATCCTTATACCTCAGGCCAGCGTTCCTCGACTGCAGTAGGAATAGCTTATGCTACAGAGCCTGTTTGAGCTTATGTGCCCCATCCCACTCTGTAAACTGGGCCTACATTTGGGCTCAATGAATTTATAGTGAAATTTTATATTCTCTCAAATAGATAAAATGTTTTAAAAAACAACAGTAATTTATGTGTCAAGTGTGCAGGGGTGAGTGGGATCCTAGTGGATCTACAACACTAGCCCAAAGTGACTTGGAGGATGGAGTGCAGGGTACACTCAGCAGGTACCAAGAGGAAACAAAGCTGGAAAGGAATTTTTAAAAAGAGACCAGTTCTCAGAGGAGACCAACAAAAATGACAAGGTTTGGAAAATAAGGCCTGTGAAAAAAAGAATTGAGCATGGTGAGTCTAAAATAATCCAGAGACAAGAGAGACAGACTACGAATAGGCAGAGGGATATTATAAAGAGGACAGAGAGCAATTTATTCTCCTACTTGCTGTCAAAACAAAAAGGAACAAAATGTTTGCAGCAGGGGGACAATTTAAATGACACTTTAGGAAAAACTAATGGAATAAAGTGTCAAGATGCAGTGGAGTTGCCATTGGAGATATTCAGGACTAAACTTTACAACACATCAGTTTGACATAAGTTTGGGTTTATGTTTGCTCTTATCAGGACAGAGGACCCATCTCATTATGCCATTCATGAAGACATAGACCTGAGTTGATATCAGTGATTTCTAAAAAAGAATACTGTACAATTGACAGACAATTCTACAGGCAGTCTAGAGGGACACTATGACCATCTGTGGTTCTTGAACACTGGTACAGTGGCTTCTGGATATTCTGTCCCAACATGATGTCATCCTCAAAGGTTTCCCTAACGTGTGACAAATGAAATATATGGAGCAGCATAAAGAGATCCAGTATTGGTTCATTGCATTCCAAGACTAAAAGATTTCCTGATAGAAGACTTTAGTGTTTTGATCTTGGGGAAGTGAAGGTTTTCACAATAGCATCTAAAAAGTTTCACCCTATGGAAAACTTTGGTTTGGTAAATAGCTTGGTAAATTCAGATTTCCACCTCACGGAAACATCATGTAAAGTTTCTTACTGTCATACATACTCTTATTTTTTGCATGTTAGTTTGACTGGACTCAGAGTGGATTGCCATTCTGTTGAGAGCAAATCTATATCTGGAGGGGACAAAAATCCTCTATGGTTCAGTTTCAATCAATTTAGCTTCTTGAGATCCTAGCGCAACTTTGGAAAATAACTGTGAGTTGGACCTATTTCTGTCATGCAAAATAAAACTAGTCAGGGAGATACTGGGTCTGGTAATCAATGCTTACCTTAAGGAGGATATTAAAATGCCACCTTCCATCAAACAAGTCTTCATTAGACCTCTGCTCAAGAAATCCTATCTTGGACTTTGACCTTGTTAATTATTCCTGGCCTCTAAACTGCTGTTTTTACAAGGTTAATGAGAAGGTAGTGCAGGACAGTTTTCATATAATCTGGAGTCTTCAGGTTTCCTTGATCCCTCTCAAACAGCTGGGGTACGGTACAGAGACTACAATGGACTTGGTGGCCTTTCTTAGTGATGGTATCCACGCTGACTCCTTTAAATATGCCAGCAATCTTTGATATAACTGACCGTAATGTTTTGTTGACTTGACTATGGTAAGGATGGACAGGATTGCATGCGAGTGGTTCCATTCCCCTCCCTCTTTTTTTTTCCCCAGAAAGATCCCAGAAGGTGATATTGTTGCACAATTGCTCATGCACACTGAGAACTCTTATACGGTATGTGGTGTTCTAAAGAGGTTTATTCTCTCAATTCTTTTGTTCTACATGTACCCCTGATAAGATAATGAAACAATTTGGGCAAAATGATTTAGTTGAGGTTGGTCTTATTTGAGCAGGGGGTTGGACTAGATGACTCCTTAGATCTCTTCAAACCCTAATCTTCTATGATTCTAAGACTATCAGTATGCAGACAACTTGCAGCTCCGTGTGTCTTTCTTTTAATCCAGATAGTGTGGTATTTTATTTCCTTGTACCTAAATGAGACAAGAGATTGAGGCTTGGAAGAATGTGATTTGTGACTAATACTCCCTGATCTCTGAGGGCATATGTGAGGTGGCCAGTAGTTCTTTTTTTCATCTGCATTTAATCTTTTCATGATCATCCATGCCTTTGTGACCACCCATCTGGATTACTATAATGCTATCGATATGAGGGACGCTACTGAAAACCACTCTCAAGCTACAGCAAGTACAGAACATGGAGATCTGCTTTCCTAAGCTGTAGCAAGCATATTTACACATCAGCTCCAAATATTGTACTGGCTTTCTCTCTGTTTACAAATGAAATTCAAGTTGTTTCTATTGATCATCAAAGTCCTAAATTGTGTTTTGGGAACCAGCTTCCTGAAAAACTGCCTTTTCCACTATCTACTGTCTTGATCACTAATCAGCAGATGAGCTCTGGCTAATGGTCTCTAGGTTTGATGTCCTCTTTGTCTCTTCTGTAAGGTATTTTGTGCAAAGGCTTCAATCCCAATGGAGTTCAGGGATAGGTCTTTGACCTAAACCTGGCTTCTGGCCTGTCTAGTTGGGAAAAAATTGCTCTGTACCACATGGAAAAATCTATCCACATGCAATAGAAAACAAAATAATAATTTTTTTTGTGTGTGTACAGCATGGTCTGGGCCACCATGTCAGAGATGTCAACTCTTTCAGGAATACCCTGCTATGAACCAGGTCAAGTGGGACCCAGGTATGGGGCATTACTGGGCCCTGCTGAGTAAGGTCTTGGCATAAGGATAGAAGGAGTCTTATATGAACTCCACACACCAAGACCACCTTGGCTAGTTCAGGGTAACTAGGATGAAAGCAGTTTTGTGACCTTCAGTTTTCTTTAGGACCCTCCAATCCGTGGAAGAGGAGAAAATTGCAAGCCAGGGGAAAGTTCCAAGAAATGCTGCCTAAAGGGGAACACCTGGTACTGCATTTTGTTGGAAATGGGTATATAATGGGGACTCCCCAATTCTTGCTGAAAGACTTCTGCCTTTAGGACAATTCTTCTAGAATACTCTTTTCTTGCTTTAGCCAGTCTGCTGTACAGTAAGGTGGAACCAATATGGCCTAAGTAAGAGGATGATGACCTCTACTCAGATGAACAAAAAAAAAGGAGCAGATTTCCCTAGCAGCGTTGTTTTTCATGGTCTAGGTACACAAGTACTGCTGAGCAGATGGACTTTATGAAGATGTGCTTCCCTGGGATTAGCCTTCTGAACACTAAGAAGGTTAATTTCTCTCTCTCTTTGGGCTTGTGTGTTAGCTCCTCACCCTGACAGGCTCACATCTGAGGCAATACGTAGTTTGTCTAGGACCTGGAGTGTTCATCGTCTTCTCCCATTATTCATTATGAGACCCAGTAAATTGAACAAAGCTCCCATACTGCTTGGGTAACCCAGTCCAGAGACTGTGTGAGAGTAAACCTGTTGTTGAAATAAGTAATTATGTAAGATCCTTTCAATGGAGGGCTGACTGTGAACACTCTCAGGCAGACTAAATGCAGAAGTGCTGAACTGGAAATATTAGCAAGCCAACGCAAACCTTGTGTACTTCTGATGGGAAGGAAAGTAGGTGATGTGTAAGCAGGCATCGTCAAGTCTGGGAAATATTCCTGATCCATTGCTAGCTGAAAGATTCCATTTTAATCCTCTGAGGTTTTATTAAATTGTTCACCCACTTCCAAATCCTAAAATAAAGAAGTCTGATATCTCCTTCTCTGAGGCCACAAAGAAGGTGGAATAAATCCATCAAAATCTGTTTGCCTGGGCCTGGGAACACTGTTCCCAACCCTGAAAACTGTTACATAGTTTACAGAGAAAGGAAAGGAAGACCATTGTTCAGAGGAGGGGAAGAAGCAGGAGAATATTAAGAGGACACCCACAGGAGACTATGGAAAAAAACCCAGGAGTTCAAAAAAATAATTTCCCACTGGGATTAAGCAAAACTTCTTAGGCAAAGTCCATCGAGGGAAAAAGTTTACTGTTTGAAACCTCTGCTCTTCTACTTAGGGGCTCAGGAGAATGGCTTGGGTTTACTTCCAGGTACAGAAACAAAAGAAACAGACACCCCTTTTCCCAAAAACTTGAACTATGCTTATGCTTGTCAGGGAACCTCCTGACTACAAACAGGTAACGTTTTCCTGTGGAAAAGGATTTAAGCTTAGTTTCAAAGAAGTCAACATTCGAAGTTTAAATTTATTGCCTGACAGGTCAGGTAGGGTTGAATCCAGGTTTTCTTCCAAAAACCCCTTTTCAAAGGGAAAAGCTATCATAACGAGGTGGGAGAAGGCCCCCGCCCCTTTTCACTGATCAATCACTACAGCTTAATAAGTCACTAAGGACTGGCTGAGGATGTTTGGGAAAGCCTGAGATGGTCCTGGTCAATATCTTTCAGTTTATAACAAGATGAAGTTTCCTGTTCCCCTCTTCCCAGCGGAGTATTTACAAATGAACCCCCCAATCCAAATCTATCCAGGATTATTGGGTAGTTTCTTTTCTTAACTCCTTTCTGGGAAGGCAGGAACTGGCAGCTATCAAATAACTAACCTGGATGCACAAGATATTCAGAATACACAGGTGCTAGAAACAGTGAGGCACTCAAATAGAATATTTCTAGAGACAGACTCACTCCCTTTTCTTATCCAAAGTATCCTTTAAACTGATGTGGGTACGTCTATGGTACAATTAAAAACCCATGACTGACCCGTGCCAGCTGACTCAGGCTAAGGGGCTCTTTAACTGCAGTGTAGACTTTGGGCCTGGGCTGCAGCTTGTATTAGCCTCCCTGTGCATTAGCCCCAGGGCTTCAGTGACAGGAGGGAAAAGGATCAAGATCCACAGAGGGCCTCCTTGGGGGGGCGGGGGGAAGCAAATCATTTGTATGAGCTCCCAGCACTCTCATGAGCTTCTGCAGGTCTGAACTGCAAAACAGGCCAAGAGCCTTTCTGTCTCACATCTACCCCAACTGGCACAACTGTGCGCAGGATTGGTCATACCAGTGTGGAGTCAACATATGTAGGAATAACAAGTGAATGTGCCCCTTACCACTACATAACAGAGGTTCATGATTTTCCCCCAAATATTTTCTATGGGAGGAAATCCACCAGTTGTGCTATAGCACACTGCTTTGATCTCTTCTGAATAACACAGCTACATAAGAGACTTTTGTTAATCATATTGACTATATTTTATGTGAAAAATGCACACCCCTGAGTGACACAGTTAAATCGACCTGACCCTTGGTTTAGATAGTGATGGGTTGACTGGAGTCCTTACTACCGCCTCACGGGGAGGTGGTGTACCTACGCCAGGGGGAGAATCCCTCCCATCGGCTTAGGGAGTGTCTTCACTGAAGCGCTCCAGCAGCCCTGCTGCAACATTGTAAGGACAGACAAGCCCAGAATGAAGGAAGAGCTTGGGGGCCAGTGTCTCCTGACTAGAGACAAACACACACACACTGGCACAGGGGCTAAGGAGCCAGCTCCTAGAACAACATCCTCTTGGGAAGGCAATGGGAGCCAGATGCTACAGACAGACAGAATCCTTACTGAAGGCTGAATCCCACTCCCACTGCAATCAGGGGAAAGACACTCACTGATCTCAAGAGGAGTTGGAGCACTCCCAAGTACAAGTCCTAGCATGCAGATTGTTTCCAAGATACAGTAGCCTGGGTTCAGACTTTCCTAAACAAAGACGGTTATGACAGGGTCTTTGTGAGCAATTCCCTTGCAGACCAGATACTGTGTAAATAAAAGGATTCCAGGAAGAACCATAAAAGCTACTGCATAGTTTGCCAAATCACTTGAGTTCACTTATCATTCAGATGCCAAAGGCCTCCTAAGACTATTATCCATACATGGCACTATATATATCATTCTTTCAGCTTAGCCCTGTGGAGCCTAAAACACTCACCCAAAGTTACAGTTTTGAATTGTGTATTACTAATCCTAACTTTAAAGTACACTTCATTTCCATGTGACTTTTGAGGCAATATTTAGCTCTTTCTTTTCTGGTTGACCAATCAGGTTCCTTTAAAATATTTACAACTTATTTATGTAAAAGCTTAATTACACTTTTATTTGCTCTTTTTTTGCACTCCATTTGTCATTTTTGCTTGATATCAAATTAAAAAACCTAACTCAGATGACTGGTAAAGACCCTTACAGAAATCATTCTGTACCTAATCTAATATTTTCGACTCAAATTGCACAAGAATACTCAATCTCAATATATTTTAAAACTAATTTACTATTTGCATTATATATAAACAACAAAAAGCTTCTATGGTTTTTAAAGTATTTTTGGGTCAAATTTATCAGTCATGTAATGGTGGACTAAGCTGCATTTTGGCTGAGAAAATGAGGGTACATGGTAAAGTTACATTAAAAGGAGAGCTGTTTTTTTCTTACACCCTATTAATAGCTTTTCCCGCTGCCTTCAGCCTGCCTTTTTGGAGTGCACGTTATTCATTTTGTACGCCAGGTGGGCCAATTTCTGCCCTTATTTAATTTAGATTTGTATCACTTTATTATCTCCATTTACTGCAGTGGAGCTACTCCAGACTTAAACCAGAGTGAGAACAAAATTTGGCCTACATAAGTGCAAGATACACTATCTTGCTTCTTGAATCCAGTCTATGATCAAGATCTATTTTATGTCACTTTTAGACTTTCACGGAGGTGGGGTGGGGTGGGTTTGTACCTGAATGTAGTCTCAAGAATCATATGTCATAGCAATTGTACAATGAACTTCCCTTTGAAAAATTACTGAAGCTGCATTATAATAATACTTTGCTTTCATATAGCACTTATCTGCTGATCTCAAAGCCCTTTACAAAGAATGGTGATTTAGTTCAACAATGTCCATATCAGACACAAACAAAGTACAAACACAAATGACACGCTAGGAGGAGGTCTAGTTTTTGGATCAGTGGTGTATATATTGTGTTAGTCATTCTCTTTTTTTATTACCTATGCATAGGCCCGAGTCCTGCTACTATTAAAAAGTTAATGAAAGTTTTGTTGTTGGCTTCAGTGCAAACAGGACCATGCTCATAATATTATTCCAAATAATGTGGGCTAGCAGAATCTTTTTTTCTCCCTGAGGACTACAGGAGTATCTAAAATACCCTATGCATCTGACGAAGTGGGTATTCATCCATGAAAGCTCACACTCCAAAACGTCTGTTAGTCTATAAGGTGCCACAGGATTCTTTGCTGCTTTTACAGATCCAGACTAACACGGCTACCCCTCTGATACTTAAAATACCCTAGAGTCCATCTGTGATCCTAATTCTTACTAACCTCTGTTCTCAAATGCAGGGACAACTATGTCAAAGCATTTTAGTCTCCAAGATATAATAGTCTGATTTCAGCCTTTTCTCAAACAAAGCTTACTGTGACTATTGTATCTGTCAAACTGTGATAAATTATGAGAGCTGATTATTGTATTTTAATGCAAACTATTGTTGACTAAGGGCATCAAACTTTGAAACCAATTAACAACAAACTGTGATCCTAGAGGTTGAAGACCAATAATTTATCTGTGAGCAACCTAGCCACTCAAATCCCTTGCATTTATTTTTTCCAGGCTTTCAATTTTGATTAATAACATAACAAAAAACATGCAAGACTGAACAGTATGAACCAAAGCTATATTTTTGGACCTACTGACATGCAAGTCCTAATTTAATGAAATAAAAAGAAAAGCAGGAGTGGTGTTTCACTATCTGCACATTAGGATTTCTAAAAGCAATATACGGAATATTTCTTATAAGATGGGATGGGAAGAGTTATTATTGTAATTTTAACATCTCTCTAGGACACACAGCATGAGAGCCCTCCTGTGAGACACCTTTGCTTTGGAAAAAATTAAGTAATCAGATTGTTCAGGCTTTTCTTGGCTCCACATTTATAATACAGCAATATTAACTCAGTTAAGAAGTTTGCAGGAAACACCGCACACAGCAATCTATTTACTAATTTTTTTGTTATGAAAATGTAGTAGTATTTAAATGTTAAGAATTCGAGCCAGGTCACAAAATAACTTGCCTTTTTTGGATAGATTTTTCTATGCCAAATATATAGAAACATGTAAACTGGTTAGTAAAGAAGCCAATCTATATTTACCAAAGAGTTATAGATGCTTCTAATCTAATTAGAAAGCACCTGTTACAATGAAACTTTCATAAATTGCTGATCCAATCAAGAAACCAGCATTTTGGGGACAAACTGTCATTAAAATAACACTTTTAAAACAAATTAGAGAAGTAATGCTTCCATAATGCAGGATCTTATCTGTAAGGTTTTTGTAATTTGATGCTACTAATATTGTAATTACAGTATATTCCCTCGCCAGTTATATAATTTACAGGTGTACTCTTCTGATAGGGTTTTGACATTAAATTTATACGGGCTCCTGAGGTACAAGCCGTAAACATAAACAAATATTCTGCCGAGTCTGTCATTTGAACGTTTATTATTTATCTGCTTATTTCCCTGAACTCCCCCACCCCACCACTGGCATTGTGTATACCCAGCAAAATGCATTTGTGAGATATGTAGTGTGTAGGAATCAGAAAAATGTGAAAAATCATGCATGCATGTTCTTTCTATGTTACTTACATTAATCACAGAGGTAAGGGGAACAGAACAAAGAGACACAGAAAGATAACATATGATAGTGACCTGAAATAATCATGCAGGCTGGCACCCAAATATCATAGTGATGGAAATGTTAGTAGATACGGTAGACAGTCAGGCAGACCAGTAACTTTATTCTAATAATACATTATGATTCTAATAGCTTTATTCTGAAGTATAGGCATAAATGAATCACAAATCTGCTATGACCTTCCTAGAATTTCTAATATGCAGTCTTTCTTGCACTAGAAATGTGTGCAAACGGGGAAGATATAACTTCCAACGTATTTCCACACATCATAAAGTAAAGGAATTTATTGGGAATATTTATATTCTACCAGTAAAAAGAACAAAGCTGTACAAAATCTTGTGTGCTCAGCTTTACTACAGAAGATTTTTTTACTTATGATTATAATTATTTTGCACTTATATTTTGTACAAACACATTTCAGGCATTTCAGTTTGTGTGCAACTAAACGTTGTGGACATCAAAACTTCCCTGGCTTTTTAACAATTTCAGGTTTGGCTGTAACTAAGATAAACATACTTAGATGCAACTTTTTCTTTCAAAAAGGGGCAAATTGGATTATAGCAAATAACCTTTAAGATAATTAACTGACAATGCTGCAACTAGCATAAAATCTTCCTTCAGGCGACCCCTAATTTAAGTATTACTGGCACAAAGTGGAGACAGATTGTGCATCACCACCGCAATATTTACATAGCAGAAACCCACAGAGCAGGAAATGTGAGATTCAATGATGCACTAAATTAGGAACAATCATATTCGAGTGTTAATTTGCTTTCCACTCTATTCAAATCTCAGGTCCAGAAATTGGTACAAATACATAGAAAATGTTCCCACTTTTAATTATTAAGAGCCACATTTGGCAAACAGTTATGCACAAAAGTAACTTTATTCACACGTGTAAGCAGTTGCAGAATCGGACCCCTGTAACTAAAGAAATTTTATCAGATTTTTTTTAAAATAAAGAATTTCAAATCTATTTATTTCTTCCCACAAGTAATACCAAAGCAAGCAGGTTTTTTTTTTCTTCCATGCTACACTTGTCCTTTGATTGCAAATTATTTTCATATGACAATATCATCATGATTTCTATGAAATCATTTAAGAGTATTTTTAATTCTCTAAGCAGCAAATAATTTTATTTAAAGAATAAAAGCTAAGATAGGCAAGAGAATAAAGAAAGTGAATTTATAAATGCATTTGAGAAGTTCCATATTTATTGTGAATAATCTAGCTGTATTCTACTCTGGCATACATTTTGCTAATAAAACCATAAGTTACTGTATACTTTTTATTGTAAAAACAAACACTCCCCACAACATGCTTCAATTTTTCTTAAATTTAAATATTATTCTAACTGGTATTCTATATGTGGCATAAAAAAATATTTACCTTTCCTAATTGCTGATGGTCTTCAAAAGCAGAAATCAGTTCTTGTGCCCACTTTATTTTTTCAGGGCTTGGAGAGAACTGTTCTTGGACAACAGCAATTTGGTTAGGGTGAATCACCTGCTTACCTACAAAGAAGATTAATAACACTAGAATCATGCATCAACAAACAGATGTTCAACAAAATGTTCCAACCACTTGAGGCTCTTAAATGCCTCATAGACTTTATGTTAAATAACTAATTATTTGACTAGATTTCTTGTATTATTAAACTGAACAACAATCTTTTGCTAGATGCTACATGAACAAATATAACTAAAACAGAAGTTGTATTTGTTATTATTCAAAAATTACAATTCTTTCTATCCATTTCAATCAATACATCTTCCTTTTGTCATTACAGGTGTAAGTGTGAGACAAATCTTGTCAATAACAATTAAAGTATAATATATCTTTACATTCTAGCTGTATAAATAATAGCATCAGAAACTTACAAGTACTGTTTCATTGAAAAATTAAACAACCTGAAAATATTTAAACAACAAAGGAAGCTACATTTCACTGATAGCTTTTTTAATTCTACAAAAGGATTAGTCCCTAAATTTCCATAATTTGTTTAGCAACTAAAAAATATTTAAAATTCTTCCCTCCCCATAATTATTAGTTAGTTATTGCTGGTGCATAATACTTTTCTTTTTGTTATTTGTTATATTAATGAACTTAAAAGGTACTCTCTAGGCTTAGATAGGCATCTTTTTATCCTTTCTTGCATATATACATATAATACAATAAAAAAATTAAATGTTGCCTGTTAATTTTAGTATAGATTTTCACATTTTCTTGCTGAGTCAGGTATTCAGTTTCAATTCATACTGTATATGCTTAAATTAAACAATGCCTATATTATTTGTTTTCCATTTTTTAAAATAGCATTTTACATTCTTAATTTTTTCCAAATAAATTTTCACATGGTGGTGTGATTTTTTCATGGTTTTTTTATTTAAATTAATTTTAAAATGTTCATTATAAAGAAATCATACTGGAATATCCCTGTTTACTTAAATGTTCATGGAGGAGACTTTAATTTTCTTTTACATCAAATAACAAGAGTTACAAATTAGGGAACTGATCCTGCAAACCCTTAGTCAAATGAATAGTCTTTCCTCACAGAAGCGGTCCCATGTTACTCACATGCACAGAACCACTCAAGATTGGACTCTCTCACGTGAGTAAGGGCTTCTCAGTCAGACTACCTATGTGCATAAAAGACTATTCATGGTCCCAAACCTGTGTCAGGATCTGCTAGTGCAGACCTCGGCACCATCTGGTATCAAACTGATCCAATGGGACTCTGAATGAGTGCCGAAGTCCATGCTAGTGGATCTCAGTGGAGGATCAGGGCACGTGTAAGTAAAAGTTTGTGGTTTTGGGTCCTAACTGTGTTTTTTCCAGGTAGAAAAGCTATTTTTAAAAATTCCCATTTAAACTAAAAGTTGGATACATTGTATAAATAAATTATTTCATGTAATAATTCGTATGTATTACTATGGAAATTAAGCATTCATTTGCAAATGATTTAACAATTAGAAAAAATATTTGCAATCATCAGCAACACAATATAAAATTTAGTTGTACATAAAAATAAATTTGTGAACCAATTTAGCCGAAGACATATTTTATAAACAAGAAAAAATTGTGCAGAATTATCACATTTGTAAAAAGAATTTGCCATAGAGTTCAATTTGATTTTATTTCTTGTTACACAATCCTTTATTTACAATTCTCAAGGCATCCATATATTCCGATTCTGATATTCCACTCCACTATAGAAAAAAATAATTTAAAATAATAGTTTAAAATTTAAAGACTATTTTGTTGGAAAGAAATTAAGTGAACAAAAAATTTCTTTTGCTAATGTATTTAATTGTAATTGTGTTTAAAGATAATTTTAATGAAATCAAAAGATAGCAATAAGTGAGTAAATTATTATTATTATTGGTTTTAATTTGCTTTATTTTTAACAGCTAAACTGGTAATTCTGAAATTGAAGATTATGTACATAATTCATAGTAATGCCTACAAAGATTAATTTTCAGGAAAAAATATTTCATTATGTATGTAAAACTATAATAAAGGCTTAAATTACAATTAAAAAAATCAAAAGCTCCATATAAATTATTTTTTAAAAGGCAACTGCATTTCTGTATTAAAATTAGGTTTTTAAAATGCATTTATAGTTAAAATCTGCAATTTGTGCCATTGGTGAACAGACTATAGAAGATATAACGCAACATTTGATTTATGGCCTGAGTTGCCTTTTGTCACATCTTATGTATCCAAACAACTGTATAAGAGAGTTTAATGCCATGCAGGAATGAAGCAAATATTTTAAACTGAACTGTTGTTATTGACGAGTTACTGAGAGGGTGCAAAATTGGAAGACATTAAAATTTATGACCATGAAATCCTTTTTACAGTACCACTTGATATATTGTGCTTTAAATCAATACCTGTCAAGTCTTTAGGTAACTGTATGATGGTGTCATTTTTGTCTTCTACAAAAGACTGCAGAAAGAGAGAGGAAAACCTATAGTGTTTCATATTTATATCTAGCTTCTCAGCATGTAGCACTGGAGTAGCTATAATGACTAAGTCAGCTGTTAAAGCTTTATTCCAAGGTTTACTTATTTTTGGATATAAACATTCCTAAAGCTGATGACCATTTACACAGACAACGCACTGATTTAAAGTCCATATTTTATGGTACTGTAAAACATATGCTGCTGTAAAAGTAAACCTATTTTTTAAATAATCTACAGCGGCTAAATGATGATTGAAAACATTCAGTACATATATGTACATTTATTGCAGAGACAATAGGCTGCTTACAATGTCTAGTTTAAAAGAAAATGAGAAGAAAATGTAGATATTATGGTGGCGATGGTCAGATAAGCATTTAAATAAATAGAAAAAAACATTTTTATTGAGTAATTATATATTTCTGAGATGTGCACACTATTTAAATTTCAATAAACATATTTTGATTACTTTACATTAAAGTTTACAATTCACTGCAGGACTATGTATATACAACTTTGTTAAGTATTCTGGAATTGCATCAGTTTAGGAAGACAGCAAATTTGACCCTCTGAGTCCCAAATAAGTACTGTATCTATTTTCTGTGTATCTTGCCAATTAATTGATTAATCATTACTTTAGCTGTGTAACAGATTTAGCTCATTTTAGTTACACCTGTTGTTTTCAGTGGCACTAGATGTGAGTAAAACTAGCAGGAATTGACCTAAAAAACTTTAAAATACATGAGAAATAAGTATTCAGAACTTCTGTTAACATAACATTAAGATTTTATTATTACACTAGAAAGCTGTATGAAATAAGGGGGTCTTTAAGCAAAAACGATCCACAGCCTTTTGCCCAGTGGACGATCATGGTTTATGACTTCACATCTGATTGGCCTATTTATCAGATTATATGCTGGGGCATTCTATTTTTTTGAGATTTCCTGATGCTAGCCATGGAGAGACACAGGGAAAAGGTAAAGGCTGCGAGTTCATGTTAATATGCTCAGCCCCTTCTGTAGATCTTTAAATCTAATATAGAAAGGCCAAAGACTCTCCACAGCTGAGTTAGGAATTAACTTCCCTTGACACCCTGAATTGTCAGATGTAGCCTTTCTACTTATGCCATATCTAAATCTTACAACTTCAGTCACATTTCTGTATTTTTAAACGATATGCAGCTAGTTACTGCCAATTCCACTGTTACCTCTCCAAAACCCGACCATACTGATGTCAGATGACTCCCTATACACGATCAGTTGGACCCAAATGTCAGCAAGGTTAGTGATGGCAAAATTTTTCTAATTTACACACCTAAATAAAATGGCCCAGTTTTCAAAGATGTTTAGCACCTGTAACTGTAATGGACTTCAACAGGAGCTGCAGATGCTCAAGACCTTTAAAAACCAGGTTATTTTACTGAGGTGCCTAAATGAGAAGATATTGGCCTGTGTGTCTTAGCCATCAGCAGGTGATGAAGTCAAAGAGCCCTGTCATATTCCTATTGACTTGAGCAGGAATAGGATTGGGCCCTGAAAGTCCACAGGGACATAAATAATATTCCACAGCTCTGGCACAGGAACAATTTTGTCTCTGAATCTCGATTCAGATTTTGCAAGTACTGTACCAAGGCTGAACAAAGAATAGGGCAGAATCTGTGCTCAAGAGAGTCCAGAATTACTATTAATTCAATGAAAGACAGGGTGGGTGAGGCAATATTTTTGATTGGACTAACTTCTGCTGGAGAGAGAGACCAGCTTTTGAGTTTACACAGAGCTCTTCTTCAGACATTCTATGCTGTTTTTAACAGCCAAGTGTGAAACATTTAGACTAACTTTAATTTTTCATTTGATGTTTTTGCTCAGATAATGAAAGTACTTTGAAGTGCCATGTGCCATTACTTTTACTTTGAAAAGTGTCATCTCTTGTCATATCACTACCTCAGGATATATTCTTTCAATAAAGAATAGCTAACACATATGCAACTGTCTTGAGTCTAACTTGAGTCTATAATTTTTGAGAGAAATCATTTAAAGTGTTAGCACTGATTTCTAGAATTCTATAATGTATAGCAAATGGTACATTTCTATTGCAAAAGCACCATCTTTTGGTTGCTACGATGTCTCGCTGGTGATAGCGAGTGATGTGGTATACCAATTATTGGATAACCATCAGTGTCATAGGACTCTGTTGCAAGGAGCCTGTTGGTCTTGCTGTCTGCCAGTACCTGTAGGCGTCACCAGGTGCACAAGCACTTACTGGGAGGGGAGCCAGAATATGGAAAATCAAATCAAAGAAAACCACATGATAATAACTTTCATATATGAATTAGCATATCGGGGGGGGATCCACTCTTTCACCATATAAATAAACAAATTAAAAAATATTAGCCATTGTTTAAAAATACAAAAAAGTAATAAAAAAATAAATGGTTCATCCCAAAGCACAGTATCACATTTCACTTGAACTGTCTGTCAGGAAGAATCACATACTGTACATCTTGTACCCAGGCTTCCATTACAAAAACAGTGATATCTTTGACGTGATTTTGGAAAAGCGGCCTATGATTTTGCAGTCTGAATTTTCTTATCTGAAATTTTAAAAGCATAAATAATTGCGGACGCATTTGACAGCACTGACTGATCAACAACTGATCTGTGAACACAAACTAGTTTGCAGTCTAAGTGATATAAAATGTGCCTATATTTTGTAAAGAAAATGCTTAATTTTTGTAGACATCATCATATAACCATACCAGTGAATCCCATTAGGGCACCCTCTCTTGACTGCCTACGGAGTCCATCTTCATCTTGGAAATCAATGTACACAAGGTCTATAGCTTGTAGGCCGAAAGCCTTTGCTGTGACAATAATTTTTTGCCTGGCGTATAGAATATCATGAGTTTCTTTACTACTTGTAGCACCTAAGAAAACAATGAATAGAAAGAAGTTAACTTTGTTTTTTAAATCTTCTCATTTGAAACTTTTTTAACATAAAATAAAATTTCTTTATGTTCTCATTTACATCATTAAAAAAAATAACCTACAAAATAATTGAGGGATACAAAAGTTAACTGACCAAGTGTTGTAAAGAGATAATTTAAATAGTTTAGTTGGGCAAATATTAAGCTTATTCAGAAAAAACATTTTCTTCATGCCTTAGTTTCTGAAATTTACGGTATGATTTGGTTCAAATAATAGATCCTGAGATTGAAGTCAATGAGAGTGTTGGCTGAAGAACGGCTGCAGGAATCCACCTTCAGTAATCATTTGCTTCTATTACTTATTGTAATGGCACTGAACAGCGTTACACCAAGAGAAGCATTATACAGATGGATATACTGTGTACAAGGAAATGGTTAAAAACCTCACACTGAGAACAGAATTGCACTTTCCTTGGTTGCGATTCTTGTCCCAACCGATGTCCTTAGCCAAATGTTTAAGCTTTAGTACTTGGATTGGAAAATTTGAAAAATTATGGCAGATGACTTTTGAGAGGGGACAAAATCATTCACAAGAATTCATGAGTCCACCGTCTATCAGATAAAAACATTCTCACATGAATCTTGGTGTGAAAAAATAATAATCTGCTCTCTTTTCCTTATGGTCACTGTTCAGACATAGATGATCATTTGCATAGAATAATTTGTTGTTAATTGTTACATTAGAATATGTATATACTTCATTTAAGAAATGGATACTTCTGAACTGTAGTTGTTGCCTTTAAGGAGTTTATAGCTGAATCAGATTAAAAAGAGGCTTTTAGCAGATAATGTCGCCGTTAAGCAAATAATTTACAAAAGGGATTTTGAAATATTTCTGGCTTTGGCGAAATGGCATTATCAGTGTACTGTAAGTCTACGAGGAGTTATAACTGTTTTGACCTGGGAAGTGTTTATAACGCATTTATTAAAGCAAAACTTAACAAGGATGTATTGTGAATGATATCAAAATACAATTCACTGTAAATAATGTTAACAGACACATGAAAATTTGACTTGAAAGATGGTTCTTAAGAGACTACACAGATAGTTGTTCATATGAATATTACAGTTTAAAATAAGCTTAGTGATTCAACAGGTTAAATTTTTATTTTAGCTACAGCGTGAAGAGAATAGGAAAAAGCCTGTGTTTTGTAAGTCATCATTTTATCAAGCTTTGAACTTCATAATGCCAATGACATAATTTACATTAATAAAAATTATGCAGAAAGATAGGAAAATGTACCAATACAAGTAAATGCAGAATCATGTTTAGAGTTCCTTACTTATTGCAGTCAGGACAAGTGGATAAAATACCACCAGTATTCTCACTACAAATGTCATGCATTAACATTTATAATAAACAAACCGGTTCAGAACCTATGCTGGCTCGAAAATCCTCTCCTCCAAAGACTACTGCATCCAAATGAAGGCCAACTTGCGATCCTATGCTTAATGTTTCTTCACAGGCTGCCTTCAAATAAGAACACAACATGAATTCCTACTGGAATGCAGGGATGACAGACATGTTATACCAACTCATCTTATTATTAAAATCTGGAAATCTTTCAGCTAAAATTGCTCCAACTAAACAAAATACTATCACTATTGTACTGCACAGAATGTCTTAAAATGACTCATAGCAAAATCTAAAACAATACATGTGCATATGAATATATACACTGTAGCTACAGCATGCAATACTGGATTTCCTACCCTTTTTTCCCTTCAAATATGAATGAACTTACCATAATGCCATGGATACTACTGTGATTGGCACTTCAGGAATACATGTAATTACAGAAAACTAAGTACTTATTAAATACTGTCCAAAATAAGCACATGCACTTTACCTCAATAGTTTATGCTGTGGCATGTAATGATTTTGCATCAGAAACAAAGACCAGAATATCTTTTATTAAATAAACAATAGTTGGAGGTTTCAACATGTTGTGGATTCCTTCCTGGAAGAATTCCTTACTGGAGAATTTAAAATCTTCAATACTGTCAAATACAACTAAAAGATAGGTACAGGAAGTCAAAAATGCAACAAGTAGTGCAGAAGTATATGAATGTAAAAACAAGCAGCACTTAAAGGTATTATACATAAAGAAATGCATGTCAACATTATTACTATTTTATATCAGATTTTGATATTAATAGTCTTGAAACATACGGTATGCCTAGAGAGACAGACGTAATTACAAATTGTACTACTGGGCATCCATATGGGAGAGCTGGAGGAATAAGAAATTATTACTATTATTATTATTATTATTATTATTATTATACAGTATACTTTAAGCTGCAACTCTACTGCCAACATCAAGAACTACAGTATTTATTACGAATTCTACTACATAATATCCCAGTGAAAAAAATCTAAAAAATTTTAAATTTAAAATGAAATCGCTTTCTGGGTACTGACAATGAACATGAATGTTCCAAGATATATTTAAGGTATGCAGTAAGAATAAATATTTTTGCTATATATACACATACAGAGAATAAGGCCTCTCAACAGTTCTCGAAACATCTCAAATATACAAGTCTTGAATTACTCTGAAACTTTTCTCTGAAGCTTTAGGAGAAGAATATTGCATTTTCAGTGAGTGCATTTGATTTTCCATTTCGTGATCATTAGTATCTGTCCCCTGTAGAAACACAAGCTAGATACTGAGACTGGGGGCCATTTGTATTTCATAAGCATCAGGTCAGTCAATATATAAAAAATATTTAGGAAGATTTAGAAACAATCTTTATACAAGGCAGAAAAAAATATAATTTGAACTTAAGTGAACCTGAGAATAAAAAATTCACGTTGTTCAGATGTTGGGTAGTTTAGAACTTCAGCTACACTTCTAAGCACAGAACACACCGATGAACACAAATATGAAAAACTATTATTTGTTCTCAGAGCTATAATATGAAATTTGGAAGTATTTTATAAAGAGGATCCATTATAAAAACACCATAGTACTATTACTGAAATGATGAAAAGATTATTTATAAATACAGGTTATACAAAGTCAACTATGCCAGTTACTAAATAGTCTATTTTACTACAACAATTTGAGCTTGTCAGATCATTTCAAAGCATATCTCCATATTTTAAAACACATTAAATGTAAATATAAAACAAAAATTACTGAATAGGGTTTTATTATATGGTCTGCATGTATTATCTGGAATTGGCATTTCACGGACATATTTTGGGATTTTGTCAAGGCCTTTACATAATAACATGAGAAATAAAAATACAAACTTTTGAGAGGACTGTAATTCCTTTATTTTCACCTCTCCTATTTAGATGAATTTCTTATTTAAAGGACATAAACTATTAACTTATATCTAGGTTGCTGATAGGATAAAATATGAACTCTTTACCACATCAAGGTTCCTTACCTTAAAATTGAGCAACCCCATTGCAGTTTCCACAAAAGGGATTAAATTCATTGGTTCTACAAGTGTTCGGCCTTTTAAGTGATGTAAAAATTTGTCTGAAAACTAAAACCAGAACAATATTATAAGGGACCAGAGAAAAATTCATTTACAAATATCCACATGTACATGGACCTTTTCAGATCTTTCACCTGGCTGCAATGACAAACCAAACAAAACCAGAACTGTAATAAAAAACCCTCAAGCTTTAAACCAGGTCTGTTTTGAGGCCTACAATTCTGAATTGCATCACTACCGTATATGTTGAAGTTTAAAGGTTTAATTGTAAAAATATTTGCTTAACACCTATCGCCCTAATGTAGTTAAATGCAAATCAGCAGGCTCTTAAAAACAATGAAGTATTGATATACCTGACGTCCTGTTTTGTTTCATGTCTAATACTAACATCACTGTAACTGTTCCGCAGCTTTCTAAGTGGCATCCGTATTATTCATTATGGCACCGTTACTCTTTGTTCAGTTGGCTTTTCTTCATAATTTTTAGCTTACCTAGGAAGGCCTTAAAAAGGAAGTTTAATTCTTTGAAGACCAAAGCTTTCCAATTTTTTCCATGAGACCAGTTCACAGCTAGCTCTGAGCTGCCAGTGGGGTAGCCCAAATTCCAAAATCTATCATCTGGAAACATACAAAAGCTCTTGCACAGATTTTTCTCCTTTCAAAAGAAAAAAACCCCTATATTGTAAATCTATTATGTCTCTCTAGATCTAGTAATTTGTGAGGAGATAAACATATCACAGGTATGGTGAAAGATATTTTAGTAAATAAAGACAAAAATAACACATGCATCCATTTTAAATTTAAGGAATATGCAACCATTAATGGATATCAAAGGAAAAGGGAATTTTAATCATCTCTCCATTCAGTCTCAGTTGGGTAAATCATATCTAAGAGATTTGCATAAATATAAACCATCAAAGACTTTTCATCTTCAAAGGGGGTTTCAAGACCCTATAAGCTTTGTACTGTAATCATCACAGGTCACAACCCTGCAGGAATAAGGCTGCTATGGCAACATAAAAAACTAATGCTTAAGGCTTAGCATAATATTCTGACTAATAGAAAGGAAACTCATTTTAAAAGCTGGCAGCCTATTTACCAGAAGCTGGATTAGAGGTGTTATTTCCCCTTTTAGCTTCCCCCCCTTTCCCCCTCCCCAAAAGAAAGGAAAATCTAATCACTGAGATCTTTAAAAAGCTTTTGAGCAATTTGCAGTAACTTTACAATTAGGCCAAAATAAATCACAGCTTTTCACGATGAAGAATTCTGCCATCCCCACATTTTTCTGTGCATCATCATCATCATCATCTTTTCTGTAACTTTTCCCCAGAGAAAAGAAGTCAGCTAAAATATATAGAATTAAGAAAATCACTGCAATTCAAATGCATATGTGTACAGTGTCTTAGGTAGAGCAACAGAAAATAGTAAACTTCATACAGGTCAGAGCATGAACACTGGAAGCAGTGTACTAAAATAATTTCAGCTTTAGTTCTGAAGATCTCTATATGATTTTGATTTTTTCAAATAAAACATATTAATGGATGCTAGGGTTTTATAACTTAGATGAAGGTTTAAATGGAAGAACAGTTTTTAGATTTAAAACATTTTAACAGTCACCTTGTTAGGTTTCTTTAAAAAACAAAACGCTCCATTTTAATATATTTTGTTTTGAAGATTAAAAAAAAAAGATTTTTTAATTAAATACTGTTCCCTTCCTCTTTCTTTTTATAATTTGTTATAAGCACCAATACAAAAGGTAACTAGTGGAGAAGTTTCAATTAATTTTTTCAAAAGGAGACGATTAAATGTTTCCGGCCTGGTAAAGTGTTCATTTCAGCAAGGGAGGGAGGGGAAAAAAGGAGAGGGGGAAAAAAAAAACAAAGATTGGGGAGGGGATGAAGTAGCAGGCCTCAGCAATTCTTTCAATTCCAGTGCACACCCAATAGTGTGTTGGGAAGAATGCACACTGTTCAGGATTTGTGGGAGAATTGTCCCATGACAAAGGAGGGAGAGTTACGCTTGTTATAGTCCAATAAGCCATGCCAGTCAAACAAGTACCCATACTAGGGACAAAAGGAAAGCAAGAGATTCTCACACAAAAGAAAACAAGTAAGCCCATCTTTTAGTTGTGCATCAGCCTCCAGGTTTTATGTTTCACATGAAAAAAAAGAGCAGAAAAATAAACAGCAAAAGGCTTTTATTTAAAAAAATTAAACATTTTAAAAAACTTTTATTAAATCCAACAAATTCTGTGTGTTCAGTGATTTATCAAAATGCAACAGAACAAAAGTACAGACAGTAAGACATAAGTTAGTTCTATTTTATTTTCTAATGGGATGATATTAAGTATGAAAATTAGCCATTTGAAAAGTTGGGGGATGGCAGGGACAAAGTCTTCAGATTTCATATCATGTAAAACATATTAGGTGCTAGTGAGGGCCCTGGCATTTTGGAAGCATGAATATTCATAAATGACAAATTATGTCCAACACTTACATGGTTGTAAATCCTGAGAGGTATTCTCTAGTTACTTTAATTAAATGGTGATGTAAGGGGACATAACCTCCATTGGAAACAGGGGAGACTGAAGGTACACTATTACAAATGGACACGTACTGTAAAATAGCTAACATATTTGCTCAGCTGTATTCACGTATACAATCTTAAAGGCTTGATCAAGGTTAGATGCTGAGATTAAACTAGATACTAATACATCTTTTATCACAGCTCACACACATTTTAGATATTCCCTACACTTGTGGTTTTCAAAAGTACGGAACTGCATAATGAAATGTTATTCCTTTAGAGATGTTTTGCAGAAATAATGGCATCGCTAAATAAAATGCACCTTTTCTTAACAATTAAAAACAATTATAGCATAATTAGGCCTATTTCAAAGTTTTCTTAAGTAATTTGACATGCCAACCATTTACATTTCAGGTTTTTATTGGCTGAAAAGTCATTCATGAAATGCAAACACACCTGTCAGCAATTAAAAAGGAAGAAATAGGGAACTGTTCAGGAAATATCATCTGTGGTAATTAAAAACACTAGTTAAAAGCTTCCTGTTTGTTCCTCTAGTTGCCCCAAAGAAGTGACCTTTTCCTCCCCCACTCCATTTTTTCATATGTTGCTAACATGTTTCCTCCATCTATAACTTCCCAGGCATGTACATAAAACATATTGACACAGACAATCTTTTAAGATGTCAGTGAAGGTTCAGAGTTTGGTACAACGGACAAAGTTATATTATTACACATTTTCTTCTCCGTTTTGATAATATACTGATATTGATTCTTTTATTGACTGCAGTACTAAGAAAACTAGTTTTCCTTAAAAACTAAAGTTGCTACATATGTTTGGTGTGCAACTCCAGCCTATGCACATTTTAATGGAAATGTTATACCCTTTTCTGAGCCAGACACCAACACTGTCCCATGATAACAGCAACATTCTTTATAACTCTAGCTCATTGGCCCCAATGGTTCCTTCTAAATTGGCTCAAGGTCTTCAATCAAAAGCTAAGATTATGACAATTTGGTAACTACTCACCCATCTTATTTCTTCAGCATTTTCAACTTTTGGCAGCATCAGGCTTGAAGGAAGAACACTGGATTTCAAAAGGACCTCGAGATCTTGTTCGGCAAGACCACTGGACACTGAATTGATCCTGACACACTTTTCAGTCTGGCCAAACTCAACCTCTTTGAGTGTTTTCACAACTGTGAGCCTTGCTTCTGCCTAGAATATAAATGTTTTAAAAAATTAAGCTTATTTTCTATTGATAGAAAAACCCACTGAGCAGAAAACATGTCAAACTGATGAAAAAAAAAATAGAGCTAACAATATAAAAAAACTATTTTTTCCACAATATCTATTACCGTTTGCCTTTTGTTAAAACTTTCATGGCCAGTACCTCAGAATTTTAGTTTCAGCACTTTCTTTACAACTAACAGTAAATATACAATTTTCAGATCTGATTAATAATAGGACCACTACAGTACTTGAAGAAAACATCACTTTCATGTTTAAAGGTCTAACAAACACAAATCTTTAGCATCTTTTTACACCAATACTTTCCACATAGCCAAAAATGGAATAAGAGAATTGCATAAAATAATAATATTTTCAGTTAATACCAGTATTCTTCTTATGGACCATAATAAAATTATGGGTTATCAGTATATAAGGACTTATGTGTATATTTATTTTGTCTTGCTGTATAATCATCCTTCTTATCCATTAAACTGTATTAATGCTTGCAGCTGAGTAGACAGCTCACACATGAAAATAATACTATGTAACCCAAAATAATATGCAGATTTTTCTGGAAACTGTGACTGATAATAAAAAGATACTCCAGGTAATCAGCAAAAATAAAAATTCCAAACACACATTTTCTAACTGACACACTCCTCACAAAAATGGTGAAGGAAGGAAAGTTTATAAATCTGTTGAATACTTGATTTGCATTAAGAATGCTTAAATCCTTTGCTGAAATGAAACACTTCTATTGGCGTCAAGAAAAAAGGGAAGGAGAAAAAAAAGAAAGCACTTGAGCTCACTACTTCCTGCCAATTTCAGTTTCAAAAACAAATTCTTTCAACTTGCCAACAGCCCTTAACAAATTCTCATTGTCAAAACGAACACTTATCAAAAGTAGTTTCATTTGTGAAGAGTTTTTATGGTACTAATAAAACTTTAAAGCTTCTGACTCATGATTGTTTAAAAAAACAGTTTTAACAAAATACAGCCATTTGAGCAGAAATACTTATCTAGAAAACAGGCACCCTCAGAAAAAAATCATCAAAGTTAATAACGAGACTAATACCAATCAGCGAGACAACACATGACAGTAGATTTAAACCAGACGGATACAAATCTCCGCCTGTGAGTAGAGGCAGAAGAGGTTTCAAAATGTGGTCCGAGTTAAAGAGTGTGAGGAAACAGTAGCTTCCAGTTGTCAGGTCAGATCAGAATAGGTCTCCAAGACCAGTTTAAGACAGCACTGCACTGATTTACAAGGCTTGGACTGCCAATAATTAGGATAAGTTTAGACAGAAGCAAGTGATTACTCTCACCAGTTAAAGTGAAAGAATAATGAAGCTGAAGGTTAACGAAACTTGAATTAAACAGCCTTCAGCTTGGTACTATCATCCATTTTTCTCCAAAGATTTTAACATATGCCCATCAGCAGGATAGAAAAGGACAACATACACAGACAGAGACACCCCTATGTTATGATACAAGGCTACATTCAGAGATCATTTCATTAAAATATAAATACAATCAGAAATGTTATTGCTATTGTGAATGAATTCTAGCTGCTGTCATTATGAAATTAACATACAGGTACACACAGTTTATTAAAACATATTCAGCTGGAAGAGGGCTCCAAAGATATCTAACATTGTTTGTCTTCTGATTTCTTCAAATTACACTATGTGATGTCATCACTGGCTAATACAAATCCCACTAAATCACATTGTCAGAGCAGCAATAGTTGGTTTCTTAGTTGGTCTGAAAGTTTGGGGATTTGCTGCAGAGTGATAGTTTAAAACACATTCTCCAAATCAATTTATGCTCTTAAGTAATGTCAGATAAGATTATCACAGTTTCAGTACATAATGATCCACTTTGCCAAATAAAGATCTTCCAAAACTGTGCACTAAAGAAGCATCCAATTCTAAATGAGGGCATATTACAGGAAAACTATACAATCTGATTATTATTTTTTTTCTCTAGATTACAATAATGAGCAGTAGGCATTCTTGTTAGTTGTTTTTCCCCATAGGCTGTAAACCCCTATCCCATAAAAAGACAGATCATGTCCTTCTAGGTATATTTCCACACAAAACATTTATTAACAGGCTGTTGCTTTTAGTAATTTACATAAACTAAGTGTGCAGCCCTTTGGTACATATCCCAGAATAACGAATAACATCACTGAATTTATACCAACCAACAAGGATGTTATTTTTTCACATTTTAATAGAGAAATATGTTACAGTTTTGCTAACACAGGCGAGCCATCTGTTGGGTTGAGAACAGATTCACTTTCTTAGAACCATTATATTTTAGTACTGTCCGCTTCAGAGACAGAGATTCCCCAGCAGTGAAGAAGATTCTCTCCCTTGATGAAATACATCTGGCCCTCATGGTCTTCAAATCATTCACTTATGTACATTTTAATTATGGACCAGACTGATAGGTGCTAGCTACCCAGAAGATTCCAAGTACTACAGCCAATCCGGAACAGGATAACCTCTCCCTACTTAAACTAATGGAAAAGCTCCCATTGACTTCAGTAGTGCAGGATCAGGCCCATTGACCTGGATTACCACAAAATGTTTCATGGGTAAATAGGAAAAAAAAAAGAAAAAAGAAAAAAAATAGCACAAAACATATGGATGAAAAAGGGAAGAGTTTTTTCTGCATCGTTATGCAAAAAATAGTCCCTATTTTTATGACATAATATATGCAAATGCTCAAACTTTTACTTAAACTACTCTCAATTTTTAATAATAGAGAAAAACTTTTGTACTTGATGCAATAATATACATTCAGGTTAGACATAGGCCCTTGATGCAAGAATAAATCTGCTTCCAAAGACTTCACCAATCCCCTACTACAAATGGTCAGACTAGTTAAATAAATTTGCTCTGTTCTTTATGTCAGCGCTATACCATAAAGATAATTCTCTTCAATGAATCAATGCATAAAAAAGGAGAAAACCTGATCATTTAATGGATTATTCCCTCCTAAGGTAGTCTGGGATTATTGTAGCCCAATTAGTATCTGGATCCCACACTGATTGGGTGTTTTATAAACCAGAGAGAGACAGAAAGATGACTAACATTTCTTCTTGTAAACAGTGATATTACTATAGTATATCAGAGTTACAACTTTCACTTGATAATCCATTCTGTGCATATTTAAATGTAGAAACAGTGGCTAATAAGCACATTATTATATTCGTTCTAATATTTGACTCTCCATAGAGCACAGTTTGATTTTTGTTGCCATGTATTGCTACCAAATTGGGAAGATAAAGGTTTCAGTGATGTAGTACTGCAGATAAATCAACCATCACCAAGACACAGAGACACTGAAATTAAAGAAGGGAATATGCGTGCAGTTGGTTCAATTGGCACCCATTAAAGCTAATAACTAATCATCTTCACAAGTTTCTAGCTCTGAATTATCAAATCTGCAAAGAAAACAACATCCGTCCACTTTTACACTCCAGTGGAAGAGGTGGTCCCTCGCGGCAGGGCTGCACAGTCTCGCCATCTGGAGAATAAATCGAGTGTGAAGTACAGTATAGTTTGGGACCAAGCTCCGTGGCGGCAGCTCAGCAGTTAGTTCATTAGTTCCAAACTTCCAGGGATTAGTGTGGCATCAATTCTACTGTCGGATAGGATAAGACAGACAGAATACGAGATTCAAGGAAGAATGTGACAACTAAGAAGGAGCCCCTTGGGCTTATTTATGAAACTACAAAGTATAAACACACCTAAATAAAACAACTTAAATAATAGCATTATCACAGTTTCAGAACATCTGAATTAGTACTCTTTTTATTTTATTTATTTTGAGTTATATGTCAACGTATAGAAATTTCAGCTTTGAAATGGGATAAACGCCATGGAACTACCCCCCCCCCGCACCCCCAGAAACCCCAAAACTGGACACAACAGTAATAAAGAAATGATGAAACAAAGATATTTGGATTTATGGAATTTTTGGTATTAGGACGACAAGGTGAAGAGTTATATTTTCTATATTCTTTTGAATTTGAAAATGTATTCTGCAAACAAATTTTTCATTATTGTAATTGTTAGAGTTGCATTATCTTGGGGCGGGGGTGAGGGGAAAGACATGTATCCATATAAACATGTCTTGTTCTTTGTGAGTTGTACCTTTATTTCACTTCATTTTCCTGGACACCCTCATCATTTTTTCCTCAAGACCTCCAGCCCTTAATGTAAAGACAGAATATGTATATAAATATAAAATAAAATGAAGAGGTTAAAGTCAAAGCAAATCATGAAAATATGTTAAAACTGATGTCTGAGACATCATTTTGCTCCCATCTCTTTGCAGTAACTCTTCATACTGAAATACAAAAATCAGATCTGCTACAATGGCAGATCAGAATGTATCATCCTCAGGACAGTCATAACAACTTTGTATGTTTCACATGGCAACAGAAAAATGAAATACTATAGTCACAGTTAGAGTTAGGTTTTGTGACACTATTGACATGGTAAAAAACATGCTATTATGATTTAATGTTACTTCCCTTAGTGGTTTATTTATACAACTTGACATTGCTGAATCTTTTGTTACTTTTAGTAGTGCATGCCGCACAAATCTGGATTTTGTCTTTCTCCAGATCTGACTCTCCAAAGTGCCCTTGAATATTCATAATAATGAATGTTACTTTGGTAAAATTAGTTTATGTAAAGGGAAAACGTGAATTTCTTTACAAGCCATGACTCCTTGACAGAGGTGATAGTTGTATAAAATGAAACATTAGGCCTCTTGGTTTCAGGTTTACAGCAGAGAATGGTAGTGGAACGGAAAATCATATTCATTTTCAAGGAAGAAAAGAAAAACATCAATGCAGAACAATTTGTTTATCTGCTGAATGTTTCTGAAAACAGTAGACATAATTTGTAATACCTATTTTCTATTTTGCACCAGTCTAAGATTTGAACAAACCTCTGAAAGAATAAATTTTCATTGCCAGGCTTGTAAGACTTCCAGACTGAGAAATTATCTAAAAATACCAATATAAACAGTTAAGGTTCTATAGGTCTTTACTAAAATTCCTTCTTTTATCTGCCTTTAAAAATTCAATTAATTCTTTGCAGGATTTTTTTAAAGACACATGAAGTAGTCATTCCTTTTAATGCACATTTTCTTTTAATAAAATAAAATAGACAATTTATAAGAGAATGCACTGAAAACAAAATGTAAGCAAAAAAGGGGTTCAGAGGAGAAAGGACCTCTACTGTATGTTTTACACAGGAGGTCAGATTAGATGATCACAATGGTCCCTTCTGGCCTTGGAATCTATGCGCTTCGTTTCTTCCTCTGCAGTTTAGGCAAATACATATTTAGGTATATAATTACAATACTCTGCTTTCTCTCTTAGAGCCTCTTTCCTGAAACCTTAAAAGCCTTTTTTCTAATCGTTTGTTTTTTCAAGCCCTTCCTCTTTTACACTGTTCCTGTCACTTTTCTGATGGCAATATTCTTCAGAACACAGTGATTCTTCTTACTGTATGCAGCTATAGCATCTGCCTCTCTTTCTCTCTGCTCTGCTCTGCTAAGTGGCTTTACATGCTCTCCTTGGTCTATCAACTTGAAACCTGAAGCAAATTATTGACATAACCAGCATTATGGACTAACTTGTAAAGGTAACTATGCTTTGCTAGGAAATTTAAAGCCCTTATGCACACAGCATTTTGTTAAATGGTTTTTCTTTCTAATGATCCATCAATACGCCCTTGAACAACATTTTACATACTTTTTTCTTTTTTTAAAAGGACAATATATTTTAAAGCTCTCTATGGCTGATTGGCAGCTGCTTGCTGCCTCACTGAGCCTTCCCTCCCAGTGTGGACATGAGTGGACTCCCTGAAGATACTCAGTGGAATCCACCTGACATCATCAGAGTTGGACAACTTCCATATATGACCATCAGGAGGTGGCTTGGCTTGAACCTCCACAAAAGTGAGGGAACCAGAAAATTAGAATCTAAATTCCGCAAGGCCAGCAGCCCAGAACCCAGGGCTTATGAATCCTGATTAGGCTTCGTGGATGCTGGACTATGTAAGTTTGCTGAAACTCTACAGAGCCAGGATAACTGCTGATGAGAGAACTACTGCAAGTGATTTAAATATTTTTACAAATTGAGTATAAAATAGTTTTTCAGACTTTTATATATTGCATATAATCAAAGCAATGTGGCCTTTTAACTAGAGATCACTATGATGAGGTGTATACAAACATGCCAGTACTCTTAAAACGTAGCCTAAATCTCTCTTTATGTGTAATAATAACAATACTTAGCTCTCTTATAGCACTTTTCATGTGTGTGCACATTGTATATATTTTGGTTTACGCATTTGGACTGCATGTACCAGTTTTGACAAGTTTTGTAATAAGCATCTATGTACGACAGAAGAATAGCCTCCTCTGTTCATGGATGAGATTCTATGCTATTGGACCTATCTGCCAACTTTTATAAATACTTATGAAAGAGATGTAAACAACCTTTCAATTAAAACAGATCAAACTAACATTAATTTCAGGTGGCTGCAAGACATATTCTCTTTAATTTTTTCCCCAGCTTTCTGAGGATGCTTTTCACTATGTGACAGATTAGCATCACAAACAAAATTTCTTTAGAAGCATTAGTGTTAATTAGTCTTCCCGGACAGTATGAATGAGCTGCTGCATGATGGAATGATGCAACAAAAAATTCTGTCTGATGTAATCAATAATGAAACACGGCAACATTTATTTACAGTGACACAGGAACTCAACCATATGTCCTCATGAATTATTTTTATTTAAAAAATATTGCCTTGGTATAATATGTAACAAGTTTAAAATGAAAATGTTTACAACTAGGCTTTTTAAAAACCAGTTACTGTGAATTAAAAATGCATTTTTTGTTGTTGATACTGTTAATAAATATATCAGAGTACTTGGCATTCTAGCTAAATTAAACGTTAACAAGAGAAAAGTGACTTGCTCTATGTTCGGTATCTGGTTGTTGATGCAATTCTTTTAAGTGAGGGACAGATCAGCTGTCTCAAAGATCAGGGAAGGTTTATGTTATAAACAGCCATTTAGTTATCTCTTCCATTATTTTAATGCAATGTTCAAAACCAATATAATATATATATATATAGGCAAATGAGGAAAACACAATGTGAAGGAAATAATTAAAGGCTAATAAAAGACTAGATGAAGGGTAAATACAGCAACTGGGAACCTAGAATTACACGACGCATCTGTTACAAAAAACAGTAGATGCTTCCGTGGTTCTCCTCAAACTGTAAGACACCTCTTTAAGCAGAAAGCACAAAGGGTCAAATTCCTTATCCCTGTTTATTCAGCAATAGCCAGCTCACAAGCTCCACAGAACCCTTTGTCTACCAGGCTAACTGATTCTGAGGAAGAGTCAGCCTGCCGCAGAAGCAACTGGAGGAGGGAATCTGCACCCATTCTGCAGGCTGGAGCCATGGAGCTGTTCAGTGGTGGGGAAACCCAAGCTGATGAGCATCCTGAATGCCCAAACAGTCCATCATTCATGCCAGATCTGCTCTTGCTCTCTCTCCCCCTTTGCTGATGCAATGATTAGTACTGCTCTAGGGCCACAGTATCCCCTTGTGCAAGGATGAGGAGAATCAGGATGGGATGCTATTCTCTTGAAATCCCAAAAACAGATCATACCCTATAGTGGATGATTTCAGAGACGTTTGCTTGGTGGGAAGCTGCACTCTCTTATTTCCATTAATTCCCAATTGGCTTATGGTGGGGGAAATCTACCTCTTGTAGGTTCCCAACTCTCAAGCTGACAGTTTAGTTTGAGGTATTTCAGGAGAATTTGTGGATACCTAGTATCTTGCCTTTGAGCTATTGTTTTGCTCTTAATGTGTGTCACACACAGTGGACATAATATCTGGTAAAAACTGGTCTCAGCCCTGGTCCAATACAGTACAATGTTTTCTTGCCAAAACCAATAGCTGAAATATTCCACACAACACCTAGCTTTAGACAAAAGGTCAGCATGCTTATGTCTGTGTTTGATTTGGCCACCATCTTTATGTAATTTCCACAGCCATTTAGTTACTATCTTTAAAATTCTTGAATGTAAAGAAACCATTTAGCTCTCTGATTACAAATTTCCTCTCATACATGAAAATGGTCAATAGCTTTAATAGTTGCCAAAAAACTATTCCAGGTGGCACAAGCATTTCTCTCTGCAGCTGTATTAAGCCTGGCTGTATTAACCCACTACTTTTCCCATTTCTTCTCTTCCTTGAAACAAAACTACCTCTAATCTATAAGTACTTAAATCTGTCTCTATCAAGTAAGGTGTTTTGAAACAAAGTGAAGCCAACACTTGGACCAGTCACATGTGCTTTTTTGAACTCTACAAATGCTGATTCACACTTCTGTGAACAACCAAATAGTTTTCCTTACTCTTAATTTATGCAGTGTTTTTTCTGTATTGGCAAACTGTGTAATGACAGTTAATAACAGAAGCAGAGCACTATAAAACTTCTTACCTCTGAGTGTTTTGGGAGTCAGTGAGCTCTGAATTGCCTCTATGTTATTTTTAGTCAGTGGACATATTTTTCTTCCTGATCAAGGAACCAAGGGAAATCACACCAGTCTCAAACTGTTCCTATTTCCTTGGTTCAATTTCAAATTCACATTTGTAAGTTTATCACTGTCAATTTGTAAACGTGAGATTCTTGTTCAAAGGATTTAGCAAAGACCAACAGGTCTTTCAGATATATTAGGCTGACAGAGGCTTATCATGCAGTACTCCCTGCAAGAGCTGCTCAAAAGCAGAAGGAATATTGTACAATCTAGAATAGGAGTTCCTAAACATTTTCATTTTAATATAGAGATTTTCTCATGGACCACTCGCTCTCCCTTTTGTGATCACATGATTCACCTGAATGTCCTTTCACAGTCCCATAACATCCTTGTGGCAACTACAGTAATTGCTTACATGGAAGAGTAATATTAGGAAAGTATTTAACATCATTTTAGTTGTCTTAATTCAGTTTAGAATCTTGAAATAAGCAGAAGCCAGCACCATGCGACCAGCCAGCACTCCACCGACCACAGCATGGGAAACTGATCTAGAGAGCATAACTTTGAACTGCTATAGCCTTTCTCTTGCTTCAAAAGAAGACTTCTCTCTGCCTTATGGATCTACTTCTCTGTTAGCAGGTTTCAGAGTAGCAGCCATGTTAGTCTGTGTCCGCAAAAAAGAACAAGAGTACTTGTGGCGCCTTAGAGACTAACAAATTTATTTCAGCATGAGCTTTCGTGAGCTACAGCTCACTTCTTCGGATGACTTCCTGAAGAAATTCCATCGGTGACTTCCAGAAAACACCATCCTGGCCACTATGGATGTGGAAGCCCTCTACACCAACATTCCAAAGATGGACTACAAGCCATCAGGAATAGTATCTTCGATAATATCACCGCGAATCTGGTGGCTGAACTTTGTGACTTTGTCCTCACCCACAACTATTTCACATTTGGGGTCAATGTGTACCTTCAAGTCAGTGGCACTGCTATGGGTACCCACATGGCCCCACAGTATGCCAACATCTTTATGGCTGACTTAGAACAACACTTCCTTAGCTCTCGTTCCCTAATGCCCCTACTCTACTTGCGCTACATTGATGACATCTTCATCATCTGGACTCATGGAAAAGAAGCCCTCGAGGAATTCCACCGTGATTTTAACAATTTCCATCCCACCATCAACCTCAGCCTAGACCAATCCACACAAGCGGTCCATTTTCTAGACACTACTGTGCTAATAAGCAATGGTCACATAACCACCACCCTATACTGGAAACCCACTGACAGCTATACTTACCTGCATGCTTCCAGCTTCCATCCAGGACACACCACACGATCCATTGTCTACAGCCAAGCTCTAAGATAGAACCATATTTGCTCCAGTCCCTCAGACAGAGATAAACACCTACAAGATCTCTATCAAGCATTCTTAAAACTACAATACCCACCTGCTGACGTGAAAAAAAAGATTGACAGAACCAGAAGAGTATCCAGAAGCCACCTACTACAGGACAGGCCCAACAAAGAAAACAACAGAACGCCACTTGCCATCACCTACAGCCCCCAACCAAAACTCCTCCAGTGCATCATCAAAGATCTACAACCTATTCTTAAAGATGATTCCTCACTCTCACAGATCTTTGGAGACAAGCCAGTCCTCGCTTATAGACAGCCTCCCAACCTGAAGCAAATACTCACTGGCAACCGCACACCATATAACATAAACACTAACCCAGGAACCTATCCTTGCAACAAAGCCCGATGCCAGCTCTGTCCTCATATCTATTCAAGTGACACCATCATAGGACCTAATCACATCAGCCACACTATCAGAGGCTCGTTCACCTGCACATCTACCAATGTGATATGTGCCAGCAATGTCCCTCTGCAATGTACATTGGCCAAACCAGACAGTCTCTATGCAAAAGAATAAATGGACACAAATCTGACATCAGGAATCATAACATTCAAAAACCAATGGGAGAACACTTCAATCTCTCTAAGAACTCAGTGACAGACTTGAGGCATCCGATGAAGTGAGCTGTAGCTCACGAAAGCTCATGCTGAAATAAATTTGTTAGTCTCTAAAGTGCCACAAGTACTCCTGTTCTTTTCTCTGTAAGCAGTTACTTTAATGAAGATTCAGTGCTAGATTCAGAGTGAGCTGGATTCTGCCTCAATAATCCAGGGTGCAAGGCCTCATATTGTGGAAAGTCCACTTGGAGGGGGGTTATGGTGATGCAAAGAATCCACAAGTTCCATTTGCTGTGAGCCAGTACATCCGGAACATTAAGTTTAGCACAGCCTCTGGGCAGCCTCTGCTGGCAGGGTTCCTACAGACTTCCAGTGGCAACTTAACCTCTGAATGGAGGGACACAGTGCCAATGCCATCCACCCTTCTCTGGCATGAACGTCTCCGGGGTGCAGCAAACTGCATCTCCCTAAACAAGCAGGGACAATCTGAGCCTCCAGTGTATAAAACAAGATTAATCCTATCATTCACCATTCATGGCAAAAGGTAAGAATCGCTCATTACAATTTCATTTGGTTTTCTATACACCAAACAAAATCTGATGATGCAATCCCTTTCCCTGCCTGGAACCATGAGCAAAGCCTAAGGACCAATTGAAAGCCTTCTCCTATAAGAGACAGGCAGCTGATGAGATGGCTGCTTGATAGGACAACTCTCCCCAGTGCCAATTTTGTGCTGTATATTAGTGCAGAATTACATACATCTTATGGACTAGGACGTAACAAATCTTGATTTTTGAAAAACTCTCAAACACTTTCTGCTAGTCCTCATTTAAATATTCCTCTCTGCACTGGAATGAATCCAGTAAATTCTTTGAGCTTTACTTCATCCCTTTTTTCCTTAGGAATTACCTTAACTGTAAATTTCCTTTTGATGGAATCTATTATTTTAAATTATCACATTGTTTTACAGCGTATTCATTACTGTAGCGTCTGGACATACTTTAGCTGGCTTAAAGATAGGTTTATGTACCTGTCCTAGTAAATGAAGTAGATAAACTATTGTTCTCAATCTACATCTCACAGTTGTAAGACACAGTAGAACGGGATACCTGGCCAGTCAGTTAAGTACCTGAGATTTCAGATTTAATGTAAAAATGTGTGTCTTGAATATGTTTGTAAAAGCAGCCAGGTTCAGAGTTAAATGTATATCACCAACCAGAGTCAATTCCAGAAGTATGATCTTGCTACTAAGAAAGTCCAGCTTCTTGCTTCACTAGAGTGAACCCATTAGAGTCACTTTATATTTTCCTACAGTTGTTACCATCATTCGAATTCTTGCTTGTTTCAAATCTATCAGGACTTTACAGCTAAAATTCCAGCTAGAGTCTGTGTTTCAAAACAGGCCTCCCCAGCTATCATTTCTCCTTTGCTGGAAAGCTACTTAAGCATTTACAGTGCTTAGATGATGTGGCCCCTGGAAGTAGGACAACTAGCTAAACTGCTGATTAGTTACTTACACAATTTTTGTATCATCTGTATCACTTCTTTCATGGGAATTTCCCAGGACTAAAATTTGCAGAACCTTTTACTGGCATTTATGACAGTGTTAGATACATGGAAATCCCAACCTAATATGAATTTCATTTATTGTATCAGTCCCTCACACCTCAGACTCAAAATTCCACAGGTTCAGCTTTTAAGCTATATCTTCCTCCATTTATGGGCTGGTGCTTCTTGCCAAATCAGTGTCAACAGGAGACTAATTTCACCGATCAATGTTGGATTCTAACATTTGTAGCAAATCTGTGCTAATAAATCTTAGGACTCATCTATATACAAGTTTTGTATGTATTTAAATATATTGGTTTAGAGGCCAGAATAGTTAAATCAGTACAATCCCCTAGTGTGGCTACAGTTAAAGCATTAGGAGTTGCTTACAGCAGTATAGCTTATTCTTGTAAATTTATATGAGCACCTTTATATGAGAACTGTTTACACATGATAGGGTTGTTCCAATGTAATTATATTGGTTTCTAAACCAATATAGGTAAAACAGGTACAAAAACTGTGTGTAGACCAGTTCTTAAATTCAAGCTAGTGTTCGTTCACAAGTCTGGCATAATTCATATTTTCAGTTTCAAACTTCCTTTACTGTTGTTTAACCACTTGGATTTAAACAAAACTTATAGGACTAACCATACCAGCTAACTAAAGATCTGCGCCTTTGACTTGATATTAACTTGTTCCTTGAATTTGGTGAAGGGTTGCCAGTAGACACCTGTGAAGATCTGTCCTGATTTTCCTTAAATGCACTAGCACTCTTTCCTTTTATGGCAAACAGTCTTGCTGTACCAGCATTTGATAGGATTGCCCTTTATTGCAGAATTGATATTGTATTTTATTTTGCAAACTGCATGTGACATTTTTTCCAAACCTCTCAGATATTTCCTGTGTCTAATTAGAATCCCTTTTCTCATCCCGAGTATTAGATTCAGAATAATGCTAATAAGATTCAGGAGATATTCCTTCCACTTTCCTCAGAAGTGGTTGTTTTTACCTCTGTCCTGCTGTATAATTCTAGCTCTGTAGTAAGATGCACAGTCTCACAAAGTTCCTCTGCCTCCATTTGTCAATTTTAATTTGTAGTCCTGCTCCAGTTGGGCACAAATATATCAGCCATTGCTAGTCTGTCCTAGGTAGATGCACTGGTATGTGGTTATGCTGTCAGCTACATCAATCTGTACAGGTTCTCTGATAGCTCAAGTGAACTTCTTTCCTTCTCCTCCTTGCTCTTAGCTGGACTCTGACCAACTGAACCTGATGACTGGCCCTCAAACCATTTAACAAGGGCTTGCACTAAGTCTGGAGAATTCAGTTTCTTTTCTGTGGATAAAATCTGCAACTGTGTCAGACCTGGTTCACTTAAGTTACCAGATAACTCCTCACCCTCTTCTATCCCCCACCCATTTATTTGGCATGCAATGTTACATTAGGCTCAATAAACTTTGGAGGAAGACCTCCCTTCAAAGGCAGTAAACTGAGAAGGGACAATCTGATCTTCCCACTCTGAGACCTGCAGAGTGCGCTCACATCCAAGGACACTGTGTAACAGCATAGAAAAGCCTTCTAAAATGTGTGTCTTACCCAAAGTCTCTTTCTTTTCCTGTCCCTCATTCAAATTTTTAACTTCCAAAGTGGTCTGAAAACCTCGGATATTCTATTCAAAGTGATTTGCAAGGTTCTTAAGGATCTTTCTGTTATTTCTCCATTAGCAAATTTCAGGGTAGTCAAAGATTTCTTTGTTTTTTATTTCTTGGAAATGTTAAGGTCTACAATTTTCAAATTAGTGGTCTTGGTCACTTCAGTCAACTTCTTCTTCTGATTTCATTGCTTGTATGTCTCTTCATGATCTCCAGCTAGCCTCTTTTAATATAATTCTCATTTTTATCTGAGTGATTTGATCTATGCTTTAAGATCATCTTTCATATGTTGCTTATTTGGCTTTATATCTTCTTGACCAGGTTTCACAGCTTTCAATTCTGTGTTGGCAGTTTCTTGGCCAGCTTTCATTTCCCATTGACCAGCCATAATTTCTGTCTGAATATAAGCAAAGTCCTCCATCTCTGTTCAAATAAAAATCAGTCAACCTTTCCAACTAAAAAATAATTGTCATCCACTCAAACACAAGCTTTGTAACAATTTCCAAGTGGTCAGGAATAATAACACATTATGGTAGTCTATTTTATTTACAATAGACTGTGGAATAGAGATTTGAGCAGAAATGTATATCAGAATAATAAAATAGCACAGCTTTAGTTCATTTATTCACAAAGAGTAATTTTTTTTCCAGGAACAAATGGCGTGTTTTCTCAGACAGCACACACACACTCCTGTTCAGCTCCAGTTTGTTTGTAAGTGCCCATTTTAGTGATAGTTATATAAATGTTAAACAACAATGGCAAAAGCACCAAACAGCCACAACCAGTTCGAGCCCTACTTTCTAGGTGCTATTTAAACCTATAATAAATGATGGACGCTGCCTCAAAAAGCGTACCATCTATGAATTGTGTGTGCCAAATGCTCAGCTCAGCTATTTTGCCTTGGGAGGTTATACTAGTAGTTTCTCTCCTTTGTCTAGATTCGCTTTATCTAGAGATGGCTTGCACCATTAAAGGAAATCCACTTGTATTTAAGTGGGTTTAGTGTACTTTCCTCTTAAAGACTATGATGTGGTGAGTATTTTCAGGGCTTGTTAGTTAACCCCATTTATCTCTTAGGCAGATATTTTTGTTGGGGGGGATTCCTTTCCATTTTACATAGAACTTGTTTTATTCAATACCTGCCAGTTCTACTTTTTGGTCTCAGTCACAGTACATTCTACGGGAAGAATACAAAGTATTAGAAATGTCTTGTTTCCATTTTTCTCCTCTGCCTCCTTGACTCCTAAGCATCTCACAATCTTCTCATGTTTTAGCTATTTTTCTTTCACTGATACTAGACAAACAAGTTATTGAAGTGTTTTTGTTTGTTTTTGCCATTCCCTCCCTTGCCTCCAGTTGATGTTTGTAAAGCACTTAACACTCCACCAGGTGGGTTAATTTACTATACTGGTAAATCAGGCTATTTGGAGTGTCTTGAAACACTGACATGTTTTCAGGTTGAATATCAGATGTCTCCATCCCAAAGGAAAGAATTCTTGCCAAAGCTTTGTTTATATCGATGCCAGGTGCAATCTGGCACAACAGTGGTAGCGACACATGAACACTAAAGAGTTTGTAAAAAT
Source organism: Gopherus flavomarginatus (assembly GCF_025201925.1). Lineage (NCBI taxonomy): Eukaryota > Metazoa > Chordata > Testudines > Testudinidae > Gopherus > Gopherus flavomarginatus. Next base: position 270,566,108 of record NC_066617.1, read on the forward strand.
TATGCTTCCAAATGAAATCTGTATGCCATATACAAGAGTCAGGTAAAAGTCTTACTATGCCATTAGTCTGGTGCAGAAAGTATTCCTTAACAGACGAGCAAGGTATTAAACTGGCTTCTAGGCTCTTTTTACCATTATTGGTGACTTCTGAACTTCAATTTCTTCACTGAAAATTGTTTTTATTTTGCTTCTTTTAGACTTTTCATAGCTGTACTGAGCAGAAATGTTGTAAAAGATTGTTATAATTACTATGCTTATTGCTTAATTTTGTTTATGGACCTTATGTCTACAACATACAAAAGAACAGGAGTACTTGTGGCACCTTAGAGATTAACAAATGTATTTGAGCATAAGCTTTTGTGAGCTACAGCCCACTTCATCGGATGCATGTAGTGGAAAATACAGTAGGAAGATATATATACACAGAGAACATGAAACAATGGATGTTACCATACACACTGTAATGAGAGCAATCAGTTAAGGTGAGCTTTTATCAGCAGGAGAGAAAAAGAACGGTTTGTAGTGGTAATGAAAATGGCCCATTTCCAGCAATTGACAAGGAGATGTAAGGAACTGTAGGGGAAGGGGGAAATAAGCATGGGGAAATAGTTTTACTTTGTGTAATGGCCCATCCACTCCCAGTCTTTATTCAAGCCTACTCTGATGGTGTCCAATCTGCAAATTAATTCCAATTCAGCAGTCTCTCGTTGGAGTCTGTTTTTGAAGTTTTTTTGTTGTAATATTGCGACTTTTAGGTCTGTAATCGAGTGGCCAGGGAGATTGAAGAATCTGTCCTGTCTCGGGCCCTCTCATTCTGCCCCTCCACCCCCAAGAACAAGATAAAATTCTGTGGTGACCTAGAATCCTATTTTCGACGTCTCCAACTCAAGGAATGTTTCTAAAACACCTCTGAACAACATACTAACCCACAGAAACCTTCCTACCAACACTACAAAAAGAAGGATTCTGGGTGACTCCCTCTGAAGGTCAAAACAACAGACTGGACTTCTACATAGAGTGCTTCCACCGACATGCACAGGCTGAAATTGTGGAAAAACAGCATCACTTGCCCCATAAGGTCAGCCGTGCAGAACACAATGGCATCCACAGCCTCAGAAACAACTCTGACATCATAATAAAAAAAGCTGACAAAGGAGGTGCTCTCATAATCAAGAATAGGTCGGAATATGAATGAGAGGCTGCTGGGCAGCTCTCTAACTCCACATTCTACAGGCCATTACCCTCTGATCCCACTGAGGGTTACCAAAATAAACTACACCATCTGCTCAAGAAATTCCCTGAAAAAGCACAAGAGCAAATCTGCACAGACACACCCCTAGAACCAGGGGTATTCTATCTGCTACCCAAGATCCACAAACCTGGAAATCCTGGATGTCCCATCATCTCAGGCATTGGCACCTTGACAGCAGGACTGTCTGGCTATGTAGACTCTCTCCTCAGGCCCTATGCTACGAGCACTCCCAGTTATCTTCGAGAAACCACTGACTTCCTGAGGAAAGTACAATCCATTGCTGATCTTCATGAAAACACTATCCCAGCCACCATGGATGTAGAAGCCCTCTACACAAACATTCCACACAAAGATGGACTACAAGCTATCAGGAACACTATCCCCGATAAAATGTCATGGCAAACCTGGTGGCTGAATTTTGTAACTTTGTCCTCACCCAGAACTATTTCACATTTGGGGACAATGTGTACCTTCAAATCAGTGGCACTGCTATGGGTACCCGCATGGCCCCACAGTATGCCAACATTTTTATGGCTGACTTAGAACAATGCTTCCTCAGCTCTCATCGCCTCACACCCCTACTCTACTTGCACTAAATTGATGACATCTTCATCACCTGGACCCATGGAAAAGAAGCCCTTGAGGAATTCCACCAGGATTTCAACAATTTCCACCCCACCATCAACCTCAGCCTGGACCAGTCCACACAAGAGATCCACTTCCTGGACACTACAGTGCTAGTAAATAATGGCCACATAAACATCACCCTATACTGGAAACCTACTGACCGCTATACTTACTTACATGCCTCCAGCTTTCATTCAGACCACACCACTCGATCCATTGTCTACAGCCAAGCTTTATGATACAATCACATTTGCTCCAACCCCTCAGACAGAGACAAACACCTACAAGATCTCTATCAAGTGTTCTTACAACTACATTACCCACCTGCTGAAGTGAAGAAACAGACTGACATAGCCAGAAGGGTACTCAGAAGTCACATACTACAGGACAGGCCCAACAAAGAAAGTAACAGAACGCCAGTAGCCATCACCTTCAGCCCCCAACTAAAACCTCTCCAGCACATCATCAAGGATCTACAACCTATCCTGAAGGACGATCCATCACTCTCGCAGATTGGGAGACAGGCCAGTCCTTGCTTACAGACAACCCTCAAACCTGAAGCGAATACTCACCAGCAACCGCACACCACACAACAAAAACACTAACCCAGGAACCTATCCTTGCAACAAAGCCCGTTGCCAACTGTGTCCACATATCTATTCAGGGGATACCTTCATAGGACCTAATCACATCAGTCATGCCATCAGGGGCTCATTCACCTGCACATGTACCAATGTGATATATATCATCATGTGCCAGCAATGCCCTTCTGCCACGTACATTGGCCAAACTGGACATTCTCTACATAAAAGAATAAATGGACACAAATCAGACATCAAGAATTATACATTCAAAAACCAGTCGGAGAACACTTCAATCTCCCTGGCCACTCGATTACAGACCTAAAAGTCGCAATCACAAAAAAACTTCAAAAACAGACTCCAACGAGAGACTGCTGAATTGGAATTAATTTGCAAATTGGACACCATCAAACTAGGCTCGAATAAAGACTGGGAGTGGATGGACCATTACACAAAGTAAAACTTTTTTATTCTCCCCTCCACCCCCTAGTTCCTTACATCTCCTTGTCAACTGCTGGAAATGGGTCATTTTCATTACCACTACAAACAGTTCTTTTTCTCTCCTGCTGATAAAAGCTCACCTTAACTGATCACTCTCATTACAGTGTGTATGGTAACACCCATTGTTTCATGTTCTATGTGTATATATATCTTTCTACTGTATTTTCCACTACATGCGTCTGATGAAGTGGGCTGTAGCCCATGAATGCTTATGCTCAAATAAATTTGTTAGTCTCTAAAGTGCCACAAGTACTCTTGCTCTTTTTGCAGATACAGACTAACACGGCTGCTACTCTGAAACACACAAAAGAAGCACCTCTGGAGGGCTTTTCTATCTTATCCCCTGCAGCAACCAATCCTGATTCAGTAGAAATCTGACAAACATACTGAAGTGCTGCAGCACTATGTGCCTTGAAAAACATTTGCCAGACTGAACTACATCCCAGGCCAGCTCCAAGATAGGCCTCCACTCACAAAGGTGCTCCATGCTAAGGTAAGGGTTAGGTTACTGAGCACACACACAGAAAAAATGATTGTCTTAGTCAATGAGAGAGTCATGAACGTCATAACAAGCAATTCCTCTGCCCACCAAACTACATAACAACATCAACACCCTGGCCATCCTTGCTCAATGGGGTAGGTAGCATATCATCATCTAATTTCTGCAACACTAATTTTAAATGTAGGGTCATAGTCCCAAGGCCTTGGCTACACTGGTGCTTTACAGCGCTGCAACTTTCTCGCTCAGGGGTGTGAAAAAAACACCCCCTTGAGCGCTGCAAGATACAGCGCTGTAAAGCGCCAGTGTAAACAGTGCCGCAGCGCTGGGAGCGCGGCTCCCAGCGCTGCAAGCTAAACCCCATGAGGATGTGGAGTACGTGCAGCGCTGGGAGAGCTCTCTCCCAGCGCTGGCACTGTGACCACACTCGCACTTCAAAGCCCTGCCGCGGCAGCGCTTTGAAGTTTCAAGTGTAGCCATACCCCTAGACACAACGATGGTAAAGGACCATGTGAAATGCAGCCTTTCAGAATAGGTTATTTAACAAACACGGTTTTTGTTTTGTGACTATATTCTAAGTGAGCAATACTGAAAGATTAAGGGCCAACTGGCATAAATCAGCATACAACTGAGCTACAGCAATTTACATGAACTGAGGATCTGGCCCTTGGAAATCAATTACACACTTGAGCAGCAGACAAATTCTTAATTTAATCACAAGAACAAAATTAGGACTAACTTGCTATCGCTGTTGTTATTTATACTACAGTAGCGCTGGTCCTAGAGACTCAAACCAAGTCTGAGCCTTCCCTAAAGAGTGACAGAAGTGGAGGGAACAATTAGAAGAGAACGTTTTACAAAGACTAGTTGAGTGCACAATCCATAGGTGTCATAAGCAAGTAAGCAGCAGTAATATTAGATCCCCCCACCACCTAGCTGTGATCAGAGCTGGCAGGTTTTGTAGGTGTCATGGCAGAAGTGAGTCTTAAAGAGAAATGTGAAGGAAGATAAAAAGTAGCTGTATGGAGTTTTTCAAGTCTTTTTCTCTGGGCTTAAGGGGTAGCAGGAGATACAATGCCTTTAAAATATAAAATAAACAACTTAATACTTGAACTCAAACTTAAAAAATCATGAATTTTGAATCAGTGCCTCAGTAGAAATGGGAAGACTCAGATTTGCAGATGGTAAGTTCCTGGCTGAAGTCTGAAGGGTCTATATTATAATGGGAGAAAACATGACTACTACACTTTCTTCCTTTGTCCATCTGCCACTCTTATGGTCTAGCGTGGGGGTGATTATATTTAAATTTGGACTGTTTTCAGTCTAATTTCTCATTTCTGCAATTATGTTTGTCACAAAAAAGCATAAACTGGTTTGAAAAACAACTGCAATCTTGGTATTGTGTGACTTAGTAAATAATGGAGTCACTGGAAGGCAAGGCAGACTTCTATCTTCTATGGAAAAGATCTACTCACATCTGCTGCTGGAGTGTATGATGTCAGTTCTAATGGTTGCATGTGTGTGTGCATACTGGGGAGGAGGATATATTTACAAAGCTTGTTGGTATTTTCTGGAGTTGAAGATGTAGCAGCATACATAAAAGGGGAGCAAAAAATAATTACTGCAAATGAGATAGTAACACTGATGTTAAATATTTAATGTATTAATATTTAAAGGTTATGTAAAGAGCCACCTTATTTCACAGCACTCCATTGTTATCCCATCTTTATACAGGAAAATTATATGGTAGTGATTGTGTTTGCCAGAGTCTTCTTCTCTTTCATCATCCTACAACAAAAATGTCTGACAAACAGTGGTAACTACCAGAAAACAATGAGGCAAAATGAAGTGCCAGTCATGGCCAGTATGAAGACCCAGTTTGTATACTTCTTCTTCAGTCCACATTCGTACTCAGTAAAAATTATGTATGTATATAAAACCTACATACATACATACATACCACTGACCTCCCACGTAAACAAACTATGGCTGATGTTTTCTTCTGGTCAAACCTCACCTCATTGTCTACCGTAAAAAAGTAAAACATTCTGCCCCCAAAAAGAGAATGTGGACTTACCGTACCCAGCAGCTTATAGCATTCTGGCTGGAAAGTGTCCAGTGGCAGTCTCTGTTTCAAGAGGAAACCTTTTCCCCTACACCAGGGGCATGGAGTGTGGTTCTCCTGCATAGAGTGGGGGGCAGAGTTTGGGAAGCTAGCACCACGTGGCCAGGACCTCTATCTGCAAAGGTGTATAGCTGTATGAGGGCTCCCATTCTGCCAGCATGTTGGGTTTCCTTGGGGTAAGGGTCAGGTCAAGAGAGGAACATATCTATGAATACATGGAATCACTATTCATGCCCCTCCTGTAGGAGGAGTGCACAGACTACTTTATCTGAGCAGGTCTGCCGTATCCGGACTAAAAGTTGAGAAAGTGAAGATCTCCATGGACAAGGGAGGGAGAGGGACATTGATGAGGGGCATGGATGGATGCAGCTGCCCTCCTACATTCCTGCTATCTCTCCTTTGCTGCAACCCATCCCTTCTTATCCACATGCCTCCTCTTAGTCACTCACCCTCCCCTGCCCCACACAGGGAAGGGTGAGTGACTCCAACTGGGCTGGTTAAACTCCAGGAGCAGGGGAGTGCGCAGGGATGAGTGTGGGTGAGATCTGAGCTGATATCATCAGGGTTGTGCAGTGGGGGTGGCAAGTGGACTCTGTCTCAATGTGTCAAGCCACCAGCAATTGATGGGCTCCTTCAACCTCCAATTTCTGACACACCTGGGGTTATAGCATCATGAGGAGACTTTGATGATCCTATGGCTCTGTGCCCAAAAACTCAGCTCCCCTGATACTGCTGCCACAGTGCAAGAGGGAGCTGAGGCATCAGTGCTGAAGAAGTGCTTCAAGTGCTGATGCTGGGTGCAGAGGGCGAGGACTGTTCCCTACTGAAAGCTGAGCAAGGAGCTCTGGTGTCTTCCACACCAGATCTCTCACCCCAGCATGCAACTATTTCCTCAGTTCCCCTGTACATCCCCATTCAATGGCCCTGCACCTTATTTGTCATTTACACTTGTGCAAAGTAGGTGTAAAATTCTACTATTCTGATTTGGCAGCTTTTCATACCCACTTTGCACTCACTGTGCACAGGTGTAAATGACTATACAAGGTGCAAGACAGTGGAGAATGAGACTTATAGCTTTAATGATCAAGAATGATGTAACGTATTTTCATCTGAATTGTGATATTTTTCTTAACTAAAAAGCATACACAAATTAGCTCTAATTTGCATGATGTGTTAATTATTTCACTCAAGATACTGGCTAATGTCATGTTCAGATTTTATCATTATATGCTTGTGCTTTCTGAGAAACTAGTTAGGAGGCTTAGTATTAAATCTGTCTTCAAATGTGAAGTTTGTTCATCAAGGCAATGGCTACGGGATTACACACTTTGCTTCAGGATTCTTAGCAGCACATGCCTACTATTAAGATGACGCAGCAAGACAAATTCAGCAATGAGTTGAAAATAGCCAAGCTACTAAAATGTCTTTAAAAATCTGCCTTTAATAAAAAAAAATAAGGAAGAAAAATATATCCAGTTAGGAAGTAATTACGGACAACATTTGCAAGCCTTGTTGCTTAAATTGAGGCTCCTAAATCCATGTTTAGGCATCTAAATAAAAGTGGTTTGATGTTCAGAATGACTGAACAACTGCAGCCCTTAGCAATGGAGTCTTTGCATTAGAGACAGGCAATTTGTGTCAACTAAGTATCTTGTGACTTGTCTACATGGTGCTGCTATGGGGGTGTGAATAGTAGAGTGCTCTAATGTATTGCACTCTAACTGCCCCATGTAGAACCAGATGGTGCAAATTAGAAGGTAGTTAGTTCATGTTAACATAGTCCTGTTTGAAATCTTTTAATTTTCACCAGCAAGGGTTTACACGGAGCTGTTGGAGCGCAATATGTTAGAGCACGCTACAGTTTCCCACCTCCCTGGGTACTCTGGACTGTGGTTCCATTTAGACAAACCTTACTTGAGACTTCTATTTACCTGATTACCTAGAGATTCTGCATCTACAGGTTCTAAAACTATCAGACTTGACTCAGCTCTTCTTTCTTCCCAGGAAGATATATTGTGTTCCACGTATTCTTCTATACTCATTTGGACAAACCCTGGTGGTGAAGTTCCATTTCCAGCGTGGTTTCAAAGACCCCATGGCACTTATTGTACAAATAAGAGTATGCCCCAATATCTGTGGCCAAAATGTTCTCTACCCCATCACTGTAGTAAAGTGTCTTCTGTAGCTTCCTAGCTAGTAGCTCCCATCCCATATAAAATGCAAAATCTTTTCTTACTGTGGAGAATCTGAACATTTATCATCATAAGAAAATTATGCTAACAATAGTGGATCTTCAGAATAAAGTTGAATGTCATGTTAGACTAATATTTTTTGATGGGCTGAACGTAGGAAGGAGATTTCATGCTCTACTGCTTAAGAATTACTTACTGTATATACAATAAATAAGCAGAATTTTTTTAGTAAAAAAGGGAAGCACCAGAGAAGGGGGCTGGCTTATGAACGGAAATAGAGAGGGAGAGGTGGGACACAGCCCCTCCCAGCAACAGAGAAAGCAAGGAGAGGCAGCACAGCCAGCAGAGCCAGAAGAGAAGAGGCAGGGCCAGAGTCTCTCCGCTTCTGGCCACGCTGCTCTCCCCCCAGTCTCCAAAGCGGCTGCAGCTCTGGGGCTGGCAGGCTGCAGCCATGCCGCTCGGCCCTGCCTCCCAGAGCAGGCTATGGCCACGCTGCCTGGCCCATCGGAGCACGCTGAGGCTGTGCCGCCTGGCCCGGCCCACTGGAACATGCTGCGGCCGCACTGCCCAGCCTGCCGGAGCAGTTCCAGCTAGGCCAGAGACATCCTCCCCAGATAAGGTGGGATGGGAAGAGTGTGAGGGTTCCTGGCTAGGGGTGGGTCAGGTAGGGGATGGTCACAGGGGTTACTCCCCTGACCCTCAGCTTCTCCCTACCAAAAAATTTCCCCACCAGTTGCTGTCCCAGACTGTCAGGCTAAGCAGCTGGAACAGTGGGACACTTTGTTTACTTAGGTTTACCTCCGTGCCTGCGAGTGCTCGAGGTAAACAAACCATCTCGGCCCGCCAGCAGCTTATCCTCATGGCCCGGGAGCCAAAGTTTGCTGACTCTTGAATTACAGAGTTGGCTTATGAATGGGTCGTAAAATTTTCCATTTTTACTTATCCATCTTGCGGGGGTTGGCTTATAAATGAACCGGCTAATGATCGAGTATATGAGGTATTTATTTAAACTTATTTTAAATACTCCCAGAGCTCTGAATGGATGCATTTTAAATAAGTCAAAACAAACAAAATCAATAAAATTTCTGAATAAGATTACTCTGAAAAGGCACTCTGTACAGACTGCACTGAGAGGCTTCATGATTATTGTTATTCAATGACTTCCAGATCAAATTATCTCCATTTACAAGAAAGAAGATTTTCTTCTAACTGCCAGCACTGCAAACCTGGGATTCCAGCAAACACAAGTTATGTTCTTTCAGGTATGAATTACTGGTATAACCAGTAATATAGATCCCCCAGATCAGGTTCAAATTCTCTTCAAATTCTGCCCTTTGTTATTCATGGACAAATCCACTATCTCTTACAGGGTTGTGTAGCAGGTGTAACCAGGAGCAGAATTTGGCCATATTACTGGAAATTAGTTAAAAATTCTACTGATGGATGAGCTATCACAGAATCCAGCTCTCTCTCACTCAGAGGTAAACTGGCACGGTGGGGCTAACAGGATAAAAAATAATAAAAATAATTTTTGTAATTCTGGAGAACAGATCTACTTTTGAATACACAGAGGGACCAGATCGACTGAGTAAAAAGGTTATAGAATCAGACTTGGTGTCTGCAGTGTGAACCCCTTCCACTCCCAAGCCCTCAGGCACTGATCTGAGATGAAAAGGTTGACAGGACACTGGAGTTGACAATCAGCTACTCCCAATTTACAGAATACTAATCATATATACTTACAATATCAAGCTATTGCAAAATGGAATTAGGATAGAAAAATGGGTATGGAGTCAGAATGACAATTTAACCAATTGCATGCTGCAAGAAATTTTAAGCTTTCAAGACTTCTTGTTTATCTGATTCCAGATCTCTGTTTTAATTAAAATTCATTTTGACAGGGAAAACATGACTTAAAGTTGCCTTGGACAGCAAAACTGTCACGTGGACCATAAACAAAAATAAATTACCAAAAACTTATAAAACTATTTATAAATGGCAAAATAGTGAGAGAAGTGCCTATTGTGTTCTAGTAGGCATCTATGTTTGTTCTTATTTACATCTTCACTAATTGATCTGGAAGAGGAAGTAAACAGCATGTTAATGAAACTCCCAAATGACATTAAAATGTGATGAACTGTAAATACCAGTAAAGAATGAGAAATAATACAAAGGAACTCAGAGATTAGAAACAAAATCCACCACCACAGATAACCAATGAGGAAGATAAGCCAACAAAGCAATAATGCAAAAAGGGACTTAGGGCTAACACGGATGTCAAATTAGATAAGAATTTACAATGTGACATGGTAGCAAAAAAGCTCAAAGAGGATGCATCATGTCACAGCTTTGGTGGAACAGCACCTGCAGTAATTTCCCCCTCCCCCCAATTCTAGGCACCTCATTAACAGAAATAGATTGATAAATTGGAGGGAGATCATAAAGGAGCAAGAAAGATGAGTTGGAAGGATAGATGTAAAGAGGAAAGATTAAAAGAGTTAAATACGTATAGCTTGGCTAAACTATGACTCAGATGGAAGACATGATGAACATGTACTAATATCTGAACAAACACTAAGAGGGAGGAATTATTTGGCACAGTAAAAAGGGAGTATAAGTAGTATCATGGTATAAACTTAAGAATGTGAAAATTTTGGATGAATAGCACAAAAATATCCTTAAAGTGAGATTGATTGGTCTGTGAAATAGTCTAAGAGAAATGGTTGAAGCTGATTGCATGGTACATTTAAAATTAAACTGGATAAAATAATGTGTATAATATACAGTCCTGTACTGGCAGGGGGATGGACTGGCTGACCTAATAAGTTGTCTGTCATCTCTGAAGTGTCAAGAATGAATTTATCTTGTGATAGAACTAAGATTCAGGTTTGGAACACAGTAAGATATTTTAATATCCTTTTGAGGTCAAAAGTTTAAGAACCGAACGAAAACAGAGGAAAATCCAGAGAAATATAGTGTACTTGCACTATCCTACATGTGCTAAAGAATCTTGAGAACGAGTACTGGAATGAGGAGCTATCTACCATTACGGCAAATAGAAGGGACTCTGGTGTACCAACATAATCCTCCCACCCTAAAGGAAAGAGGTGACATAGTATCTACTTCTCCATGTTCTTGTATTGAGAGCAAGTAAGAGTGAGGCAGTTTGGGGCAGATTCAAATGACCTTGTTTTTCCGTAATATTGAAATAATGTCTTGTAATGTAGTTGAGAGACAAAGTGGTTGAAGTAATATCTTTTATTGGACCAACTTATGCTGGTGAGAGAGACAAGCTTTTGAGCTTATACAGAGTTCTACTTCAGGCCACTCTCTTCCCTTACTCACCAACACCACTCTATGGCACTGTGGTTAATGAATAACATAGTACTAATTTATCAGCTTCAGAAGAAAGACGATGTGTAGTGTTACCCAATGCTAAGTGGAATTTAGATTTATGCAGCTCATCATTTGCAAAGCTTGGATAACAACCCTTGGGACTGCTATTTGAGTAAGAGATTTTACTATTGATGGTTTACATTAGTCTTTTATCTGATAGGTGCTCACAAAATGTTATAGTGCAGTTATGGTTGAAAATATCACTAGCTACACTTTAAAGAAATACTATTGCTAACCGTAGAAATTCAAAAATCAAGAGACAGTAAAAAAAAAAAATCACAAGATTACCTTTAAAATCATGAGGGTTTTTAAAAAATCCTATTTATTTTGATCTGTTTTCTGATTTTTGAGCTCTCAGAGGGCATGTGTGTTTGTAACCCACTTCTTTCCTCCCTTTACCCTTTGACTCATGGAAAGGATGTTAGATATTTCCCCAGCAACACTTCCTGTTCACCAGCTCTTTCCCCTATTCCCCCACAGTGCCCCAGACACTATCCCTGCTTAGCTCCCTCCACCTTGACCATGCCTATCTCTGTCCCACTTTGCCATATTGTTCCCATCCATCTCTGTCTCCACTGTACTGTTCCTGCCTTCTACCCAGCTCCCTCTGCCCATGGTCCTGGCTCTCTTGATCCCAGCAGCAATGGAGGAGCAGGGAGAGTTCAGTTAGTGAGGGGCATGGGGCCCTGGAGACTCTTCTTCTGTCCACCTTCTGAGTCACCTATGCTCCTTCCAAGTGCAGCACTAACCAGGAAATGAAGAGGGTGGTTAGAACCTGACTCCGCTGCCTGCCCTAGGCCAGCTCCCAGCTGCTCCATGGGCTGCTGCTTCCCTGCTCCTTACAGGTTGGGCGCAACAGGGGAGTAGACTTCCAAGAGAAGGGAAGCAAGCTCTGCAGCAGCTTTTGCTGGTGGCAGGCTGAGTGGTCGCCAAAAGCTTACAACTCAGTCTGCCATGGTTGGTATCTAGTGGTTGAAGCCAAAACTGCAACATCAGTTCCTGCAGAGCCTGAAATCCTGAGCAGCTAGGCCCTTCTCACAAAAAGGCAGTAAAATGCTCCATAATCATGAAAGTCACGAACATTCTGTGAGAGCTGGTAACCTGAAATAAAAAAACCAAGACGACAACACCGACCAGAAAATCCCTGTGCTCCTGATATATCTTTTGTAGCCACAGTAGCTTGAGGAGATTATTTCTGTCATATTCTTTGACTTAATGTAACAGGTGTTCATAGCCATATAAAACAACAGATGGAGCAAAAGGGAAAATCTTTCCCAGATAAGGGATTAGCCAGCCTCAAGCAACTCACTTTTTTTTTTTTTTTTTTTGGCTGAAGAGAGAGATGTGAGAGACTGAAAAATTCTGCAAAGGCATCCTAAATCAAAGTTGAGGAAGAGAAAAGTTTGTGAGAACTCTTGAGACTGAAAAAAAACGCTGTCAGTGCTGGTGAGAAAGGGAAAACAGGAAGAGGCTTGTGGAGGTGAAGTCCCAAATTTAGTGTGAGCAACTGAGTAGGAAGTGTGACACCAGAATGATGCACGAGGAACTCATGCCTGCAAAAACAAAAGACACTTCACGAACAGGAGAAGGCCAGTTGTTCAAACATGCTCATCCTCTGTATTCCTGCATTGTGGCATCTTGGGAATCAGCCTTTGATATAGCCCTGTATTAGGGCCAAATCTGAAGTGACTACTTTTGAAGTCTGCTCCAATCCCTTCCCCCCACTGCCGCCATGTCTTTGTTCAAATTCAGGCATTTAGCCACTGTCATGCTGGAGAGCGCTGGTGACTGCTAGCAAGCATGTCTGATCTATGGGCAGGCAGACAACTGAAGTTGGTGAAGGGGCTAGGACATGGAAGAAGAAATTAAGCTCCTTTATGGTGTCCAATAGCTGAAACAGAAGCCACCATCCAAAGCACTGACCACATTGAAGGTCTGAGCAAGAACTAAGAAAATAAGTGGTGTTTCCCTAGGACTGATTGCCAGAAAGTCATCAGAAAAGAGCCTGAAAAGCCATGGGAAAGCTGAGAAGCACTGGTAGCATGGCTCTGAGAGGAAGCAAAGAAAGAGAGCTTCTTCTGGGAAGGGTGCTGGCTCAAAAAGCAGGCCAGGAATTGTGAGCAAGTAAACTGCATCCTATTGTGTGTTCAGGGAAATAGGATTCATAGATTCATAGACTCTAGGACTGGAAAGGACCTCGAAAGGTCATCGAGTCCAGTCCCCTGCCCTCATGGCAGGACCAAATACTGTCTAGACCATCCCTGATAGACATTTATCTAACCTACTCTTAAATATCTCCAGAGATGGAGATTCCACAAGCTCTCTAGGCAATTCCAGTGTTTAACCACCCTGACAGTTAGGAACTTTTTCCTAATGTCCAACCTAAATCTCCCTTGCTGCAGTTTAAGCTGTCAAGGTTCCTTCCCCACTCTGAACTTTAAGGTACAGATGTGGGGACCTGCATGGACACTTCTAAGCTTAATTACAAGCTTAGATCTGGTAACACTGCCACCATCCAGAATTTCAGTGTCTGGAGCACTCCCTCTCTCCCCAAAACTTTCCCCTCCCTGGGTTGCCTTGAGGGACTTCACCAATTCCCTGGTGAACACAGATCCAAACCCCTTGGATCTTAAAACAAGGAGAAATTAACCATTCCTCTCCTTTCCCCCCACCAATCCCTGGTGAGTCCAGATCCAATCCCTTTGGATAAAAAAGGAAAAAAATCAATCAGGTATTAAGAAAAAAAGGCTTTTAATTAAAGAAAAGAAAGGTGAAAGAAAACCCTTTGGGAGAGATTAACATACCAGCTACTCTCACAGACAACAGATTCAAAACACAGATGATGTTCCCCTGGGCACAAATTTAGTTACACAAAGAAAAAAATACCCAAATACCCAATTTTTGATAATTCCCTTAATGATACCAAGACAAGTTACAAAGCAAACAAACATAAACCTATTTATCCCTTTCTAAAACTTACTACTCTGATAAGAGGCTGGTTCCTTGATCTTTTTCACTCCAGCTGAAACTGAAACTCTAAACAAAGGAAAAACTTCCCTCCTTCCTTTTGAAACATCTTGTTCCCCCATTGGTTCCTCTGGTCAGGTGTTAGCTAGGCTAGGTGAACTTTTTAACCCTTTACAGGTAAAAGAGGCATTAATCCTTAACCATCTGTTTATGACAAAGCCCATTGCTTTTTGTTCTATCATTAGAGGCTAAGGTGAACAAGTTTTCTCCCTCCTCCTGACGACACCCTTTTAGATACCTGAAAACTGCTACCATGTCCCCTCTCAGTCTTCTCTTTTCCACACTAAACAAACCCAATTCTTTCAGCCTTCCTTCATAGGTCATGTTCTCAAGACCTTTAATCATTCTTGTTGCTCTTCTCTGGACCCTCTCCAATTTCTCCACACCTTTCTTGAAATGCGGTGCCCAGAACTGGACACAATACTCCAGTTGAGGCCTAACCAGCACAGAGTAGAGCGGAAGAATGACTTCTTGTGTCTTGCTCACAACACACCTGTTAATGCATCCCAGAATCACGTTTGCTTTTTTTGGAACAGCATCACACTGTTGACTCATATTTAGCTTGTGGTCCACTATAACCCCTAGATCCCTTTCTGCCGTACTCCTTCGTAGACAGTCTCTTCCCATTCTATATGTGTGAAACTGATTGTTCCTTCCTAAGTGGAGCACTTTGCATTTGTCTTTATTAAACTTCATCCGGTTTACCTCAGACCATTTCTCCAATTTGTCCAGATCATTTTGAATTTTGACCCTGTCCTCCAAAGCAGTTGCAATCCCTCCCAGTTTGGTATCATCTGCAAACTTAATAAGCGTACTTTCTATGCCAACATCTAAGTCATTGATGAAGATATTGAACAGAGTCAGTCCCAAAACAGACCCCTGCGGAACCCCACTCGTTATATCTTTCCAGCAGGACTGGGAACCATTAAAAACTACTCTCTGAGTACGGTTATCCAGCCAGTTATGCACCCACCTTATGGTAGCCCCCTCTAAATTGTATTTGCCTAGTTTATCGATAAGAATATCATGCAAGACTGTATCAAATGCCTTACTAAAGTCCAGGTATACCACATCCACTGCTTCTCCCTTATCCACAAGACTCGTTATCCTACCAAAGAAAGCTATCAGATTGGTTTGACACAATTTGTTCTTTACAAATCCATGCTGGCTATTTCCTATCACCTTACCACCTTTCAAGTGTTTGAAGATGATTTCCTTAATTACTTTCTCCATTATCTTCCCTGGCACAGAAGTCAAACTAACTGGTCTGTAGTGTCCTGGGTTGTTTTTATTTCCCTTTTTATAGATGGGCACTATATCTGCCCTTTTCCAGTCTTCTGGAATCTCTCCCGTCTCCCATGATTTTCCAAAGATAATAGCTAGAGCCTCAGATACCTCCTCTATTAGCTCCTTGAGTATTCTAGGATGCATTTCTTCAGGCCCTGCTGACTTGTAGGCATCTAACTTTCTAAGTGATTTTTAACTTGTTCTTTTTTTATTTTATCTTCTAAACCTACCCACTTCCCATAAGCATTCACTATGTTAGGCATTCCTTCAGACTTCTCAGTGAAGACCGAAACAAAGAAGTCATTAAGCATCTCTGCCATTTCCAAGTTTCCTGTTACTGTTTCGCCCTCCTCACTGAGCAATGGGCCTACCCTGTCCTGGTCTTCCTCTTGCTTCTAATGTATTGATAAAAAGTCTTCTTGTTTCCCTTTATTCCCATAGCTAGTTTGAGCTCATTTTGTGCCTTTGCCTTTCTAATCTTGCCCCTGCATTCCTGTGTTGTTTGCCTATATTCATCCTTTGTAATCTGACCTAGTTTCCATTTTTTATATGACTCCTTTTTATTTTTTAGATCATGCAAGATCTCGTGGTTAAGCCAAGGTGGTCTTTTGCCACATTTTCTATCCACCGGAATAGCTTGCTTTTGGGCCCTTAATAGTGTCCCTTTGAAAACTGCCAACTCTCCTCAGTCTTGATTCTTACCATGGGACCTTACCTCTCAGCAATCTGAGCTTACCAAAATCTGCCTTCCTGAAATCCTTGTCTCCATTTTGCTGTACTCCCTTCTACCCTTCCTTAGAATTGCAAACTCTATGATTTCATGATCACTTTCACCCAAGCTGCCTTCTACTTTCAGATTCTCAACCAGTTCCTCCTTATTTGTTAAAATCAAGTCTAGAACAGCTTCCCCTCTAGTAGCTTTTTCAACCTTCTGAAATAAAAAGTTGTCTGCAGTGCAGTCCAAAAACTTATTGGATAGTCTGTGCTCCGCAGTGTTATTTTCCCAACATATATCTGGAGAGTTGAAGTCCCCCATCACCACCAAGTCTTGGGCTTTGGATGATTTTGTTAGTTGTTTAAAAAAAGCCTCATCCACCTCTTCCACCTGGTTAGGTGGCCTGTAGTAGACTCCTAGCACGACATCACCCTTATTTTTTAACCCCTTTTAAGCCTAACCCAGAGACTCTCAACACTTTCGTCTCCTATGGCCATCTCCACCTCAGTCCAAGTGTGTACGTTTTTAATATATAAGGCAACACCTCCTCCCTTTTTCCCCGTCTACCCTTCCTGAGCAAGCTATACTCATCCACACCTACATTCCAATCACGTGTATTATCCCACCAAGTTTCAGTGATGCCAACAGTATCATAGTTGTATTTATTTATTAGCACTTCCAGTTCTTCCTGCTTATTACCCATACTTCTTGCATTTGTATATAGGCATCTAAGATACTGGTTTAATCTTGCCTCCCAGTTTTGCCCTGACCCTCCTTTCTCTCTGCCATTATAGCCCACACTCCCTCTTGTTTCTGACCCAACTCCCAGGTCTCCATGTTCCCCACTTACCTGTGGGCTTTGCTCACCTGTCCCCGTTGAACCTAGTTTAAAGCCCTCCTCACTAGGTTAGCCAGTCTGTGTGCAAATAGGGACTTTCCCCTCCTCGAAAGGTGAAAGCCATCTCTGCCTAGCAGTCCTTCCTCAGATAGCATCCCGTGGTCGAGGAAGCCAAAGCCCTCCTGGCGAGACCATCTTCGCAGCCAGGCATTCACCTCCATGATGCATCTGTCTCTGCCCAGGCCCCTACCTTTGACAGGAAGAATCGAAGAGGATACCACCTGTGCTCCAAACTCCTTCACCCATACTCCCAGAGCCCTATAGTCACTCTTGATCCGCTCAGTGTCACACATCGCAGTATCATTTGTGCCCACATGGATGAGTAGCATGGGGTAGTAGTCAGCGGGCTGGATAATCCTTGACAATGCCTCTGTAACATCTCGGATACGGGCCCCCGGCAGGCAGCATACCTCCCGAGATGAAATGTCAGGGTGACAGATGGGTGCCTCCGTCCCCCTCAGCAGAGAGTCTCTGACCACCACTACCCTACGTTTCCTATTCGCAGTGGTGGCAGCAGACCTCCCAGCCTTAGGGGTACAAGGCTTCTCCTCCTTTACTGTAGGGGGTGATTCCTTCTCTCCTGTATCAAGATGAGCCAGAACTAACCAGCTGCCAGTGTCCACCCTGAGCCATCTCCTCCTCCACCAGTGGTGTGTCAGCAGTCCTGTGTACTGGGACAGCTACTTCAGCTGTCTCCACATGGACACTGTCCAGGAATTGCTCATGCGTTCGGATGCTCCTCAACCTAGCCACCTCCTCTTGTAGCTCTCCCACCTGCTGCCTGAGAGATTCCACCAGTAGGCACCTTTCACATTGGATGCCCACCCCCCGCCTGGATATCAGTAAGTGGAAATTGCAAGTTACAGTCTTTGCAAAACCACACCAGGATTTGGGTAGAAGCATCCATGCTTAGGTGCTCTGTCTGGCTACAGGCGCAGGTGGAGGAGACAGAAGCAGTGCTGGCACAGGTGTTGCGGGTCTTCAAAACCATCATAAGCCTCCCTCTGTCAAACTCCCCTGCTTGTAGCTCCCTGTCCGCTCTGTTCCCTTGGTCACTCTAGCTCTGGCTAGAAAAGAATGCCCTAGCCTGCTTGCCGAGGTCAGTCCCTCCCCCTCGTGAGTTACACTGGGGAAGGCCAAACAAAGGCAATCAAGGGAACACGGTCAGGCACTCAGTTGCAACTGCCACAGCAGCTGTAACTGAAACTGAAGTCACCTGAAATCAGAATCACAATTAAAATTCAAACAGTCAAGCACACTCTCTCACACCAACAGCTAGTACTCTCACCTGGTAGCCTGTTCAGCAGTGGGATCTCTTGCTCACCCTCTCAAACTCCCCGGTCTGCAGTCCCTGTCCGCTCTGCAACTTTGTGTCCAATCTCTGAAGGCTTGTGCGATGGAGTATTTACCCCACATCCAAGCGGAAGGAATTAATGGAGGCCTAGGGGGCCTGCCACACCCCATCCCAGAAAGGAGAAGAGGAAGTGAGTCCTCTTAGCAGAATAGGGAGGCTGTGCAGGAAGCAGCCAATTGGAAGGAGGCTGAATGAAGCAGCCAGTCAGGACCTAGTGGGCTAGTACAAAAGGAGCTGCAGGGCAGAGCAAGGTCAGTTGCTCTGGGGAGCCCAAGGAGTGAGGATTGCATTCCTAGCAGGCTGCAGGAAAGGTAGCACCTTGGACAGAGCAGTTGCTGGTGGGGACTGAGGGAGCTCCTGGTTAGCTGCTGGCACTTGCCAGCTGGAAGCCCTGAGGTAAGGGTGAAGATGATGTTGGGGTGTGGGGAAGTGGCTCAGGGAATTGAAGCAAGGGAAGTTAACCACCTCCTGCTGTGTCTCTTTATCTACAGGGTCCCTGGGTTGGGACCTAGAATAGTGGGCAGGCCTGGATCCCCTCTCCCCCATCTGCCACTGAGGGAGTGGCTTAAATATTAGACTTTGATGAACCCTTGAAGGTGGAAATACAGATGGTGACCTGACCTGAAGGCTGAGTCATGAAAAGAATGCTGTGGTTTCTGGACTGAGGCAGTCTGTAGGTGAAGATGATGACAGGAGAGACACCACTTGGAGAGGGTGCACTGAGTGGCAGATCTAATCCCTGTGATGGCCAGCAGGAGGTGCTGTTTGAGGTGACTGGGCCCCATCACATCTTGCATCAAAGAAATACCTATCATCAATTTTTCCTCCTAATGGAAACAACCTAACAAAGCTCTGACTATTCACACCTTTCTTTGGGCAAAATGGGGCAACACGTTTTCATATTGGACACGTGATTACTAAAGTCTAGGCAGCAGGTGAATCTAGGCAAATCTAGGTATTGATAAGTTGCAAACTTCAATAACTTCTCAGGAGGGAAACTGGAGCAATGCTGTTTAGAATTAATAACCTAGGCAGACCGGTCAAAGGAGCTAAGTTTTAGTCCAGAATGTACATATGCAGGAGAAATTGTTGATGTACATACATGTATGTAAACAAAACTGTTGCCTGCTCCAAAACAGTCTTCAAAAATATCTGGAAATAACTTGGAAAAAACAAAAAATAGAATTTTAGATTAGTCTGTAACAGGCTCAAGTCACCGCAATACAAAATAGCCATAGACAGCCAAACCAATATAAATTTTATTAAAAGGAGTAATTGAATCAGTCTAGCCTGATGCTGTTATACTTACAACATCGTTACAGTGGTGTAACCTCAATGACTTCAATAGTTAATCATGATTTACATGGATGTAACAGAGGATAATCTGGCCCTCTGGGTTTGCTTCATTCCTGGTGCATAAGTGTGTGCAATCCCACTCAAGCTGGTGTAGCTACAACCACTAATACCAGAGCTAAATTTGGATCACAGAGCAACTGAGAAACAGGGCTTTTCTCCAGAAATAGAGAATAGACCCTTTGAACTCTTTACCTAACTTGTGCTAGCTGCAGATAAAAATTTACTCTTATTTTAAGTAGTTTGGGGATTTTTCATACATATATTTTATAAATTGCACTAACTGCTATTTGATAGAGTCTCTTGGGCTTTTTGCCCTTTGTATTTCCGCTCTTCTTTCATGTTGAGAAGACTGCCAATATGGGATTTGCAAACTGCTGCCAATATGGGATTTGTGCTGCTGCTGCCAATCTTTAATTTAGCATATGTATAAAGCTAATTTTTTGGACACAATGCTAGTGCCTGGCATCTCTGCAGGAGTCAGCCAGGTTCTAATGTTTGTATGTATTGCACTATAAAAAATAAAATAAAAAGGGAAATATAAAGGGGAGAGCCTTTTATTACTGGCTTTATAGTTACAGATATGGTCTAAATACTTGTATTCTCCCTCTGCATCTCAGAGTCAGTTCTTTCTCTCTGTGCTGTAGTTTTCCCTTTCAGATTTTCATTTTGTGTTGCCTGCAGTTAGAGCCAATGATAGACTCCTGCTCCCTACTGAGAACATCTTGTTATTAAGCGTATACATTTTACTCTTCAGAGGAGGGGGGGGGGAAGACCCGTTTCCCTTTCATTCTATTGTAACTACTGTGACAGACCCAGATCAGTGGGGTACAGGAGGGCAAATAAACTGGTCACTGGATGAGTAGTTTTCTGTTCCCTGAGTGACCAGAGCAGGGGCTGCACTAGAGTAATCAGGAACCTGCTAGAACCAATTAAGGCAGACAGGCTGATTAGATCACCTGCTGCCAATCAAGGCAGGCTAATCAGGGCACCTGGGGTTTAAAAAGGAGCTCACTCCAGATAGGCGAGGAGGAGCCAGAGGAGAGGAGGTGCATGTGAGGAGCTGGGAGCAAGAGGCACAAGGAGCTGAGAGTGAGAGGGTGTGCTGCTGGAGGACTAAGGAGCACAAGCGTTATCAGACACCAGGAGGAAGATCCTGTGGTGAGGATAAAGGTGGTGTTTGGAGGAGGCCATGGGGAAGTAGCCCAGGGAGTTGTAGCTGTCATGCGGCTGTTACAAGAGGCACTATAGACAGCTGCAATCCACAGGGCCCTGGGCTGGAACCCGGAGTAGAGGGTGCGCCCAGGTTCCCCCCAAACCTCCCAAGTCCTGATAAGACAGAGGAGGAGTTGATACAGACTGTGGGGAAGATCACTGAGGTGAGCAAATCTGCCAATAAGCGCAGGACCCACCAAGGTAGAGGAGGAACTTTGTGACACTATACAGAAATATGTAAGAAATACTATGGAATGTTTTGGGGTTTTTTAAATTGAGAAAATTGGAGAAAAATCCAATCATTTGGGAAACATTTTCCATACACCAAACATAAGCTTGACTATCTGTCACTTAGAGAGAGGGTCTTGGAGGGAACCCTCTAAAATATGGTCATACTGCTCTGTCCTTCCATCAGAAGCAAGAACAGAGAGCCAAATTGTACCCTCTGAGAGATGCTTATGGAGCCTCCAGCTATGGTGAGTAAAGTGGGGGATGGGGTGACAGAATTGGTCACTTTTGTGGAGGCATTCCTTATTTCCCTTGTACCCACCCTGCTGACAGCTCCATGAATTCAGCAATCTGGGGGGAAGGAGAGGTGGCAGAAGGCAGATCGGGGCAGGATGAGAAGGGTCAGGGAGGACATAATCCTCTGACTGGCCTTGTAGAGCTTGGGAGAGTGGAGAAGAAATGCTACTCCAGGTCACATTATATTTCCATCCTCATTGCCTAGTTCTCTCCCTTATAGGGTGAACTCAAGAATAGCAACTGGCTGCAGAATCTCTCTCAACATGATTTTGGTGGAGCTGCACCACCAGGGTAGAAAGAGGGTCACCAGAGACCCACATTCAGCAAAAAGCCAGAGCCCTTTTTGGCCTAGCAACCCCCAAACCCTTTGGATCCTCCAGGATCTGCATAGATCCTAAGAGGCCGTGGGACAAGTCTTGTGCTCTCTTTCATGGAGAGGAGTTTCCTAATAGAATAATGGGAGAGAAATAGCTCTTTCATGGAGAGGAGTTTTCCTCCCATTGACGCCTGTACTCAGAGGTGTAGTGAGCACCCTCCGTACCCTCCGACCGGAGGGGGCCCTGCAAGGAAGGGGGCCCCTAAAAGTGGCAAAAAAAATGTAAGGTATAACTAGGTAAGTGACATTTATTGACGCTATTGCACAATCCATGTCGGTTTTACTGACAAAACCGTGAAGTCATTATGATACATCATAATGCTATTGGCTACATCAGTTGTCTGTCGGTCAGTTTCGAATTTTAGTTGGACCCAAAGAATGTGTATTTGTGTTCATAATGGCGGTCGGCGGATAAATGTTATTAATTTAGTAGTTTAGTTTTTTATCGTTTCCAACGCAGAAGCGTGCTTTGTGATGTCTAAGAGAATGTATAAGAGCAGAGCTAGCAAACAAAAGGCAGCAAAAGATGCCGAGAAGGAACTTGAGAAAATTCCAAAGTTGTCAATGTATTTTGCGCTGCAATCCAACATACAGGTACAGGCACATGAAACGGACAGCGCTAGCACGGACGAATCGTATCCAGAAGTAGCCAGAAGTGCTTCAAGTGAGGTCGAAGGTGAAGCCAGTTGTTCTACCAAACAAACTGTGACAGATATTCCAGCTGCTGCCAGGAAAGAAGTAAGTATCTGAATCTGAACCACTGACTGATGATCCAGGAGATTGGCCATCTATAATATCGGACAGGCAAGTGTGTGACATTGTTGCATGTGGCCCACCGCGGCAGAATGAAAGTTACGAATTTCCATTTAACGAGGAAAGACGGAGGTTCACAAGTACTCATTTCTATCGAACCATGGCAAATGGCGAGAAAATAAGACGTTAATGGTTAATGTACTCAGTTCAGAAAGATGCCATTTTTTGTTTTTGTTGTAAATTATTTGGCACTGGCGACATACCGCGTCGTGGAACATCTGCTTGGAAAGCACTGTCAAAAAGACTTCAGCAGCATGAAACAGGCAAAGGTCATCAAGACTGTATGGTGAAATGGTTTGACCTTCGGTCAGGCATAGTAAACTGTACATCTATTGACCAACTCGAATTGCAGGCTTTTCTGAAAGAAAGATTTCTGGAGAAATGTTGTCAAATGTATGGTTGATGTCGTTATTTTCTTGTCCGAAAGAAACTTGGCATTTCGAGGAAGTAATGAAAAGCTCGGCGATCCTTCGAATGGTAACTTTTTGGGACTGTTTGAATTGCTTGCAAAGTATGATACTATCCTCAGCGAACTTTTACAGAGGATTAAGAAGGCAGAGACATGTTCAGTAGCTCAGTCCACAGATCCAAAACGAGCTGATTCAACTTGTACCAGTAACATTCAAGAGGCCAACATAGCGCAGCTTAAAAAAGCAAAATATTATTCTGTTATTTTGGACTGTACTCCCGACGTGTCACATGAAGAACAGATGTCTGTGGTGTTACGCTTTGTTGAATGCAACGGTGAAGATGGTGTCAATATTCGTGAAGCGTTTGTTGATTTTCTTAATGTTCATGATACAACCGGTGAGGGGTTATTGGAAGCGTTTCTTGAAAAGGCAAACAACTTAGGAATAGACATTGCTGACATGAGAGGCCAAGCTTATGATAACGGCGCAAATATGAGAGGAAAGAATAAAGGAGTTCAAGCCTGCATGCTAGAAATAAATGACCGTGCCTTGTATGTACCATGTGGAGCTCACACTTGGAATCTTGTGATCTCAGACGCGGCAAAGTCATCGAAATATGCCGTTGACTTTTTCGGTCTGATTAACAGAATATACGTTATCTTTTCTTCTTCACCTTCACGTTGGGATATACCTCAAGAACACATGCCAATATCTGTTAAAGGGCTATCGGACACTCGTTAGGAGTCAAGAATTGATGCTGTGAAGCCATTGTGTTATCACCTTGAAGAATTGTGCAATGCTTTGTCATCTTTGCGAGAATATGCGCTCGAAAAGAAAGATGGCAATACAGCAACAGAAGCCGGTGCGCTTTTAGACCATGTTACTATGTGGGCTTTTGTTCTGACTGTGTACACGTGGTACGATATACTATTTCACGTCAATAAAACCAGCAAATTAATTCAGTCACCAGATGTGTCAATTGACTTACTGCAGGCAGAAGTCGGTGCTACAATGAAGTTTTTGGAAGACTATCGAAATACAGGATATAACTCTGCGGTCACAAATGCACGTGAAATAGCAGAGGATATGGGTATTGAGCAGGTGTTTCCAGAAACCAGGGTGCGACGTAAGAAGAGAATGTTTGATTACGAATGTGCTGATGATTCGAGTCGTCTTTCTGCCAAAGAAAAATTCAAATCGCAGTTCTTTCTTGTTCTCACTGATCAGGCCATATCTTCTGTTTCGTCGCGATTTGACCAACTCATGGAGTGGTATAAGTTGTTTAGATTTCTGTACAACGCTAACAGCCTGAAGCAGTGTCACAGAAAAAATGAACTGGAGAATCACAGCAAAAATTTTGAAAGAAAAATGGGAGACATTGATGCCAACAAACTCATAATGGAATTGAATCATTTTATTTATGTCATCGAGAAAGAGAGAGGACTTGTCACGGCAAACAATTTTTTTAACGTACATATACAAGAACAGCCTTCAGGAGATATATCCGAATCTTTGCATTTGCATCAGAATTCTTCTGACCACACCACTTACTGTCGCTGGTGCTGAAAGGAGCTTCAGCAGAATGAAACTGATCAAGAATATCCTGCGCTCAACCATGACAGATGACAGGCTTTCTGCGCTTGCAGTTATCTCAATCGAAAACAAGATTGCCAGATCTCTGGATATGACGCACTGATTAACCAATTTGCGGAGAACAAGGCTCGAAAGAAGCGCTTTGCGTAAATACGGAATACGTGTACGCTGTAGGCCTATGTATACATAATATGAACCCTGTATATTGTATAAAATAAATACCGCATTCCAGTTTCTGCATTGTAAGAGGCCCCGGACATATGTTCAGAGGGGGCCACGTTCTTTGTTGCTACGGCCCTGCCTGTACTGTGAATCTTATCATAGGACTGGTGATCAGCTTCATGTTATTCGGGTGTGTTTACCTGCTGATAGCATTGTGGTATCCATGACCCAGCAGTAATTACACTAAACTTTATGCAGGCTTCAAGCACCTGACAACAGGACACTGGTTCAAATCAGTATGTGTTACTACTTTTTTTTGTTTTATACTTTGAGTACCTAGAGTTTTGGATGGACCCATTTAAAAATAAAAAAAATTCTTTTACTAGAACAACTTCTATGGGGCTAATTATGTCCCTCTGCTGAAATGCACTAAAGAGGACTTTGTTGTATCATATTAGGTCGTAATGTAAAATCATGCAAGGAAAGGTAAATCTTGTATTTAAAATTTGTTTATTTTTTCCAACTCTCCTAACAGAGATCTCCAAAAGACCACAGAGAGGATTTACAATACTCTGATTCATTTTATCAGAGAACAGAACTCTGTAGTTTTAATAGGCACATTCTGTATAGACCTGTATCTAGCAGAACTGCATCTCCTAATTTCGTTAAACGGTACAGGGCAGCACAACTCCTCTCTCTAGTGGCATGGGTTTCAGGAGGCCCACCTCAAGACCTGCGTTTGTATAGAACAAACTGACTTTGGCTTCCCCTATGATCTTTGATTTCCTAACCTCCACAACAGCAAAGGGTGCTGCAGATTAGCCCACACCCAAGTGTGATGCTCATATGTAATTTATGAAGTAAAAATCATTGACGCTCATCCAAAGATTCCCCAGCAAATGCAACCCTCATCTTTAAACTCTGAGAAAAGGATAGGTCACTTTTTTAAAGATGGAAAGATTTTAAATACAGATGCCTTGGGTACACTGTTTAAACATGCTGAAACCCCTCTGTATTGATAGAATATTACGCTGCTAATATTACTGATTCATTATGACTCCAAAGACCTCTCCCTAATACCTTTCTCACATTGAATACTACCTTATTGTCTGCATTGTCCCCTAGGTTTCACTGGAACTACTTGCAGACAAAAGATGGCAGAATAGGAGCCACAGAAAGGATAAATACTCAGGAAATAAATGCTAAAGGGCTTTACCTGGAACCCACCATTCTGGATATGGAAGATAAATACAACTATGACTTGAGAGGTTTTTGGGAAAGGAGGTCTCCTTTGACCAATGGGTTTCAATTTGGCATGCAGCTGCCAAACTCCTTTATATACTACACAAAAAATAAATCCCAATAAACCTTTTTTCACTAGTTATCTAACTCCATCCTTCCTCAAAGCACCTTTACTCCACTCCTCTAATGCAGGGTGAACAAGTGTGGTACGTAAGACATACACTTTCCCATATGGTGTTACTGCCCCAGGAATAAAAGAATTCTGAATGATATCAATCCTAACAAACATATTTACGAGGGCAAAACTCCTGATGCAGCTCATGGCAGTACTGTTAGGTTTGCTCATGAAAGAGATTTACCTAGTAAAATAGCAAGACCTATTTTACCCCTATTATTGAAGAATGATGAGAATGAAAGGACCCTCTTAGAAAATGGACCCTTGTTTAAAAACTGCGTGGGATACTATAACCATGGAAGAACATACTCATGACAAAGAAGGACTTAGTGAATATTACTTAGTTTCAGTATCTTTCCTGGAACACAAGAAAATAGGTACCACTAGACAAAATAGAAAGTGTTCTTTTTATTACAAATATTACACTTGTCTTTCTACTGGTTGTATAAAGCAATTTTTGTTACTGTATACAATTACTTGCTGCATTTTTATATTTTTCAAAATACTGCGTAGGCAGAGAAAATTCATATTTATCTTCCTGGCAATGTTTTTTTTATTATTAATGTAATTGAATGTATACTGCCTAGAGAAGCTTATGATAAAAAGTTCGGTTAAAAAATAACAAAGTTTCTATACACAGCTATAAAAACTGGCTGTTGACTAGCTTGCCTTCCCTCACAGCAGCAACACTACGTAGGCACCATAATGAGAGAGGATTATCATTAGGGCTGCCCTTGTAGGTCTCGCTCCCCAGGCAGCTGGAGAACGACTGAGTCATGCAGGTGATGCATTCACTGTAATGAGATGGACAAACCTCAAAACCCACATCCAGGCTTCTACTCCATGTAGAAAAGAATTTCTTGTATGCACACGCATCTGGCAAAGAAAGGAGGGAGAGGGATGGAGGGTAAGAACAAAACCTCTAATGCTGGGAAAACCAAATATATATTTATAAAAAGGCTCTAATGTTAGTACTCTCTGCCCAGTCATGCAGAAAACCAGAGTTTTAGTTCCAGTTCCAGCCTCTTGTTCCTCTGGCTGGCCCAGAATGAGAGCACCCTGAGGAAGCAGCAGACTCAGCCCCTGCGGGAAAGCAGTGCCTTGTGTCATTCAGCAGCAACCCCTCTTGCTGATTAATGAAAGGGACTGACAGGCTCTTAAGGGAGTTCCATCCAATTCTTGTGCAAGGCCATCGTCTTTCCAGCCAAGGTCTTGAGTCACAGGAGAGGAATTCTTCCCAACTTCATAAATCCAATTCTTAAGACCCTGTGTTATTGCCAACTTCTGTCCATGAAGGACTGTCCAGGACTCCCTCTGGAGCCCATCAGTTGGCTGGAGTGGTTATTGCTGAGACACAGGATGCTCTCTGCTCTAAGGTTATGTCTACACTGCAGTAAAAACCCCGCAGCACTGAGTTTCAGAGCCTTCGACAACTGACTGGAGCTTGCAGGGCGTGGGCTGTGGGAATAAAGATGGCAGTGTGGCTATTCAGTCTCAGGTTGAGCCCAGGTAGGGTGACCAGATGTCCTGATTTTATGGGGACAGTTCTGATTTTTGGGTCTTTTCCTTGTATAGGCTCCTATTACCCCCTCACCCCCATCCCGATTTTTCACATTTGCTCTCTGGTCACCCTAAGCCCAGGCTTTGAGACCCACTCCCTCAGGGTGTTTCAGAGCTTGGACTCCAGCCCGAACCTGAACAGCTGCACTGCAATTTTTAGCGGTGCAGCCTGAGTCCTGAAAGCTCGAGTCAGCAGATCCAGGCCCATGCAGTGTAGACATCCCCTGAAAGACCTAGCTCAGTCTACCCTCACTACTCTCTCAGCACCTCCTGTCTGAAAAACAAGCACCAGGACTCGGAATTGTAATAAAGAATAATAATAGTTAGCTTATGTAGCACAAATACAAACTTGGAATACAAACCATTAGGCTATCTTCATTACGTTCACAGAAAATTAAAAGAACCCCTAACCCACTATCAGCTTTTGGACTGGAGCTGTTAGAAAAATTAAGCATTTTGACATTTTTAATCATTAAAAGAGACTTTTTTTTTCCCAAATTTTGTTTCAAAAAAATCTTTGTTTTTTTAATTAGGACTTAGTTAAAGCTGACACCTTATTACAGCATGCACTAAACCAGCTTGCAGCCTCAGCTTTGTTAATTCAACAAAGCTTGAATTTTAGATTTTTTCTAAAAATAGCATCCAGGTTTTAGGTTCATGATGCTGTTTTCTGGGTGTGGTATTTTGTTTTGTTTTGTTATTTTTTGTTTGTTTTTTGCTGGGGTTGGGGAGAAGGGGCTGGTGAACAAGCCAGAGTGGCAGTGCTTGTGACTAAGGTCTCATCTACATCACAAAAGTCTTCTGTGTTTTGGGGCTTAGTTACAAAATAGTAATATCTGACATTATTAAAACAATAATTTGGTTTTACAGCACACAGGACTGACCTATGCTTCAATCCTGAAAAGTCCAAACCTGTAGCACATTTCAAGAAAACTGTTAAACAGACTTCAGTTCCATCTAGACTGGAAGGCCTATCCGCATTTTGACCTTGGCACTCTGCTGAGACCGTAAAAGAAACCGCCAACAAGCATCAATTGTGTTGCTATTTTTTATGCTCAGCAGCATTACTTCTTGTGAACTGGACTGAGAACACCAAACTCATTGGACATAGCGCACCAAAGCTGCTATCAGATGGTTAAAACCTTTGATCACACCAACCAGGGATGAATCTGAACCCAAGAACTAATGTTGGAAGACTCTATATTTTATTACCAACTCCTTGGTTTAGAAGGTCTAGTTTTGAAGATTTAGACTGCTCACTTTTAACCTCTCCTCTGACTAGCAAAAACAGTATCAGGTTGCTTTTTTGGTCTTTGATGGAAATGACCTCATCATGGACCTGATGGTATAACATTAATTACGCCAAAAGGTTTTGTATTCTGTGTTTATGCTACTGAAGTAGTAAATAAGAGCTACAGATTCCAGCCTATTTCCAATTGTGTAACGTGGTACAAAATAAAATGGATCCAAGCGTGTGAGAGGAGAATTTTGCATCTCACATTTCATCTGTCAATTATTTTATATCAGCAGCCAAGGGAAACAGAGCTAATGAACAGCTCATCACAAACATTCAAAACAATCATCCACTAATCTGAATTCCCTGGCTAAACATATTCAGCCAAATTCATCCCTGGTGTAACTATACTGAAAACCACTGGAGTTACACCAAGGATGAATTTGGCTTATTGGCCCACATTCTGCCACTAGCACAACTCTGCACCAGCACTGACATTAATGAATCTTAATGATTACTTTGAGTGCTTCACATCTTCCCCCCTAATAAAAGACAGTTCAATTTTTGTCAATTTTTCATACTCAGCTTCCCTGCTAAATTTTAACCTGGAAGAACACTATGAGCAACGAAATGAATCACATGCGGAAAGCACTTTTACTCATAAAGGTTAACACTTGCTGCAACTGTACACATTTAGGGCACGCCTACACTTAAAAAGCCACCACGGTGGTTTAGTGAAGACACTACTACACTGATGGGAGAGCTCTCCTGTTGGTGTAGTTAATCCACCTCCACAAGAGGGGATAGCTATGCCAAGTGGAGAAGCTCTCCTGTGGATTTTTCACATCTCTGAGTGACATAGTTATGCCATTATAAGTTTGTAGTACAGACCTGGCCTTAGACCATCAGCTAAATGTCCACTCCAGACTGTGTCTCCCAGCAGTCTACCAATACTCCTTGATCACATGAGACCATGTCTGCAAGCCCACTGAGACGGCAAAGTGTCTTAAAAGCACAGTATCTTAATTTACATTTTATTCTAGGCTTCTGTACACCTCAACCTGCCAAGGCCCAAATGTGGGACACAGTGTGTGACAAAGACTCAAAGTGAAGGACACAAAGTAATTATTTATGCAGGAAACTGAAAATCCTGGGGGATACCTTCCTTTAGTGTAATCTAGTGTTTATTTAGTGTAAATAACTTTCTATAACCTCAGTTTCATGATTCTTTATTTCTGATGTAAATAGTTTTCAGCAATAAAAGTAAAGGGAAATCAAACTTGGATGGAAGAGACATAGCTTTGGGACTGAAATGAATGATGTTCCCAAAAATGAGGTACAGTTGAGAGGTACATGGACATCCTCACTCCGTTCCTTAACACTTTTCTCTCTCCTTTTCATTCATTCCTTTGTTCTCTAAATCCATAGTCCAGTCTATCCACATTTGTCTCTCAGACCACTAAATTTGTGTTAGCCAGGATACCATGGATTGTATACCAGGGTGATATGTACCTTAGAAATTTGATAGATGAGATTGTATCCACATAGGAGCTCTCATCTGATAACTTATCATTACTACTGTGAAAGCAATAAAAAGAGACCTTTATTATCATTTTTCCTAAACCAGGATTTCTCAAAGTATGCCACATGTCTCTCCAAAATAGGAACAACAACAACAACAACAGGATCTGGACATATCTCTGGGCCTTCTCCAATGTGAATCATTTTAAATGGGATGCGGCCTATTCTATAAGTCTATATGACATATTTATGGACTGTACAGACACACACACATTATTTAGTAATCCACTAACATTTAAGAATTGGAATTTCATGAGAACCTCCATTTATAGCAGTCTGCCATATAAAGAGTAATTCAGCATTTTAACAAATTACTGTGACATAATTCCTAGCTGATTTTTCAGTTGTTCAACTGTGTAACCACAGACCTGGTGAACTCTGAATTAAAACACTACTTCTTAGTGATTTTGATGATCCCAGTCAAGCATTTCTTGATGAAATTAGAGATGCAGAAAATATTTTTTGACAGAGCGCACGAACAAAACAGCCAGAAGTGAATCCAGTTCTGTGAGAAAGGCTCATGCAGAGACAGAAAGACAGACTGGGGAAATGTTGATAATTGGATTGCACGATTTTGGCAGAAAGAGGTGTGCTTTATTAGCAATCAATGCTAAAAACATAACTTTCCAACTATTAACAGTTTTTACTTGCCAAAGGAAAATTATCATTTCTAATTACTTTGTAGTTCTCTCTGCCGAGGAAAAAAAGCAGTAAAGAAAGGAACACATAAACAAGACAGTATTCCGACACATCCAGTATAGAAATAACAGGATAAACAAAGAATGCTGTAACATTCCAATTTAGCAAAATTTTCATACAAAACAGAAAATTTAAGCAGAATTCAGACTTTCACAAAAGTGTGATACCAATGTAAACATTTAAAAAAATTCTGCCGGAACAAAGTATGTGCAATTCTATCAAAAATTAAAATAGAAACAATTTAGCAGAAATTAAAGTGCATCATGGCTTAAATGTTCAAATATACATTGTAAAAATATGACCCAGAAACTGCCCTAGCTACAATTGATTATCCTGACTAGAGGTATTTGCAGTTGTTATACAGAAAACACTTGTGCAGCATGATTTGATCCAAGGAGTTGCAAGAATGCCATATTTTAATAGAGATATTTCCTACATTCTGATGTTCCTTTGGTTTCAATAAAATGTCAATTTTAAATCAGTACTACAGGAATTAGAATGATTAGGTCCAGCCTGTAAGGGGTTAAAAATCACCTGTTTTATTAGGATGCACTATGGCAAATAGGATGCACACTATTTTGATTGTATGTTATTCATTTTTTCTTTCTGGTATTAGAGATTGGGACCCTCGAACAAGAACTGGTTCTGTCAATGCTAATCTGCATTAACCAGAGGAAGCTGCTCAGGAGCAATATATTGTTAGGTGCTTCATACCCAGAGGCAAAGATACACTGGTTGAGATTTTCAAAGTAGTGCAGAAGTGGCTTAGTCCCCTTGAAAATCTCGCCCACTACCTTTGGTAGACTCCCAAAGGCCACTCTATTGCCAGCTATCACCCAAATGAGTATTTGAACTCTCCTGCAATAAGAAGACAAGATTCCTACCATGAAAAGAAACATAGCTAACAGGGAGAGCATGGGCTGACTGATTCCAAAGCCAGCATCTTTTGGAAACCTAAATTTTAAAATGAGAAATGGAACAAGTTTGATAAAAACAACAGGTTCTTCTCACCCACCTCTGTGCAGCTGTAAATCAATGACAGAGCAGTTTTGTTCAATGTTCTGCTAGTTCCAGCTATGAAGCCCATTCATAAAAATATAACTGTTTACTGTTGATTTCTGTAGACAAGATACAAAGGCACTCAAAATAAATATATATTAATACATTTCCTGTACTGGCTATTCAGATAGTCCTGATCAACTTGGAGATGAGTGGGCCTTACACAGGGGTGGCTCTAGGTATTTTGCCACCCCAAGCACGGCAGGCTGCCTTCGGCAGCTTGCCTGTGGGAGGTCCCCAGTCCCGCGGATGTGGCGGCAGCCTGTGGGAGGTCCACCAAAGCTGTGGGACCAATGGACCCTCTGCAGGCATGCTGCCGAACGCAAACTGCCTGCCGCCCTCGCGGCAACTGGAAGAGCACCCCCCATGGCTTGCTGCCCCGGCACGTGCTTGGTGTGCTGGTGCCTGGAGCCGCCCTTGGCCCTACACAGAATTTTTGTTTGAATTTCTATGCTTTCACTTGCTGGAGCCATGGATGTGCGTGGAGGGGGGAGAAACTGAGCAATGCCAGACATGTAATGGTTACGAGAGTCATGCTGTCAGTGCAGGTGGAGGCTACACAAATATGGCTAGCACATGCTAGATGACTGAGGTCTTGAACGTACATAGTAGCAGACATGGCACATTAGCCAGGGCCACTCATAGGGCACACTTGACCACAAGGTATTGCTGGTATCCTAGTGTGTTGTTACATGGGTGCAGAGGGGGGTGGGTGAGAAGAAATAAACTCTCTGCTGTCTTCTCCTTGCCAGAACGCCCACGTAACAATGCAGGATTTAGCCTAGGTGTGTCTGTAACAGATAATGTGTCAATGCAGACTTGGATTCTAGATTCGAAATACCATAACAACACTAGAGCTGTGCAGAGATCCTTGCTCTCCTTATGCCACTATGCAGTGGTCAGTTACAATAACCTCAAGTTCCTCTGAGCACAACTGCTCAAATCTAGCACAGTTCCTGCCTGGCACTAAAGTCTCCAGAAAGTGTGAGAAGCACCATGTCTCACTTCTTCCTTCACCAAGCCAGTGGAGCTAGCTTTGCATGTGTGTCTGTGACAGCATGTACTGAACCCAGTCCCAGTGTAGTGCAGCTATCATACTTGTCTTTTGCACCTAGAGACATTTCTACTCCTGGAGGAATTCTGCGCCAAAAAATTAAAAATTCTGTGCCCAATATTTTAAAAATCTGCAAATTTTATTTGTCAAAATAACACTACATAATCACGCCAGTTTCAATTATTTTGATAATTTATTTCAAAATACCTGTCAGAAAGTATGTCTGTAACAATACAGGCGCACACAAAAATTCCACCAGGAATAGAGAGTTAAAGAAACACCTACGACCACCCAGTTCCTGTTTCTCTGCCTCTCCCCCACCACCAAGCCCAGCTGGGGTCCAGACACTAACACCTTCTTTCCCCCAGAGTCCAGCCATGGGGTCCCTCCGGCCCAGACACTCACACTCCCTACCCCTACTCCTAGAGCCCAGCTGCGGACCCCCTACTCCAGACACCCCTTCCCCCAGAACCCAGGTGCACCTCCCAAAGCCCAGACACTCACACCCTCATCTCTACCTGCACAGAGGCCAGCTGTGGCCCCACCCCCTGGCCTAGACACTCACGCACCCACTAACCCCAGAGCCCAACTGCGCCTCCCCCCTCAACTCAGACAGTCGCAGACTCTACCCTCCTAGACCCCAGGGATACAGAGGGAGAAACAGCCTGATGCTGGGTCCCGGGCATGCATGGAGTTTCCTGCACGCAGCCACTTCCTTCCTTCAGGGCATGCTGGGAACCCTCAAGTTCCCTCCCCCTCCCCCAGGCCTTGTCTTCTATTTGTGAGCTGGGCTCTGCCATGTCCAGCGGTCCCTAGTGGTGGCCAACATATCTGCAGCCCAGTTCTGTGAGGAAAAAATGAAATTCTGCATGCACAACATTAATTTCTGCAAATTCTGCATTGCGCAGTGGCGCAGAATTCCCCCAGGAGAAAATTAAATTGTGTATCACTGAGCACCTGCTAGGTTGGTGTGGCTCTGCATCGCCCCCAGCTGCTGGCCCCCATGCAGTGCAACAATTTAATCCTGAATAAATTTGTAACAACTGGAATCTACTTCATTGGACCTTTCACAGTACGACCAACAACTCACCTTTTAGCTTTATTCCTTCTGGGCCACCATTCAGTTCGTGGCACCAGTCAGCACAGACGTTGACTTAGAGAAGTGAAGAACCATAAGTATTACTTCACAGAATAAGAGATGATGTTCTTTGAGGAATAATATAAAAGCCATAGGCTTAATTGATGCTTTGGGTGCACAAACAGTAAGTGTCCCAGAGGCACAATGTTATTACTGATGCCATTTCTGCCTTTGCCTCATCCTCTTTACCTTTTAGATGGGGCATTTTAAATAATTTTGGTGCCATGATGATGGGGCTCAGAAAAAGCAACAAATCTTAACAGAGAAGGGAATAAAAACATACACAGCACTAATAATTTGAGAGAGAGCAACTAGACTAGGTAGTTATTGCAAAGCATTACAACGCTTAGAAGGATGGTTTTGTGAGTTAGCTGGGTCTTATTCTTAACTTTGCCACTGTTTTTCTGTGAGGTGGTTGTTAAGTCACTTAAGCTCTCTCTGCCTCAGGTTCCTTATTTGTAAAACAGATTATATAGTTGAAGCTAGATATATTAATGTTTGCAAAACGTTTAGATACATTTGGATGGCAGATGCTGTAGAAAACAGTCTTTTGAAAGTTAACATAGAATTGTAAATTTTCATGGTGAAATTATGTCAGAAAAAAGTTGTGATGTCATAAAATAGAGTTTTTTAAATTTTGCAGTGCTGCCGATGCTTTTGGAGCATCGCATACATAAACTAGCTTTAGTGTCATGACCCTGTTTAAATTCATTATATTGCTAGTTGCTGTCTGATGGCTGTTTTTAATACACAAAAAAGAAATGTTCAGCATATATATGCCTACATCATTTCTGTAATATAAAAATGATACAACATTCCAGGGGTGAAAGTAACTTACAGGACTTACCGGTACTGCCGGAGGCCTGAGGGGGGCGTGGCCTCATCTGGAAGAGGTGGTGCCTCTCAAGATTTAAAGGCCCTGGGGCACTCGCTGTGGCTGGGAACCCCAGAGCCTTTAAATCAACCAGGGACTCCCAGCTGTGGAGGTGGCTGGGAGCCCCCCGGGGCTCAGGGGCAAATAAAAGGGCCCGGGGCTCCGGCTGCCATGGGAACCCTGAGCTTTGCTGGGCTGGGGCTGGAATTTAAAGGGCCCAGAGTTCCTGCCGCTGCAGGGAGTCCTGAGCCCTTTAAATCCCGGCCCCAGTCCAGCCACTGGAGCTGCGGGCACGATTCAAAGGGTTCTGGGCTGCCCGCAGTGGTGGGGAGCTCAGAGCCCTTTAAATCCTGGCCCCAGCTGGGCTGCCGGAGCTGTGGGTGGGATTCAAAGGGCTCTGGGTTGCCTGCAACCGCGGGCAGCCCAGAGCCCTTTAAATCCCTGCCGTGGAAGCCGGTGCGGTCTGGCACACCGTACCGGCTCTTGCTGGCATGCCGTACCGGATCGTACTGGCTTACTTTCACCTCTGCAACGTTCACACATGTACACATTCAGACAAACTAATTGTACACTAATAGTAGGTCAACAATTGACATTTGACACTAGCACCATAATTACAATATAGGATTTGTGACAATCTGTAAGGGATTATTAATGTCACATGCAAATGTCATGTTTAAATATTTATGTTTACAGTACATGGCAACAGTTATTTTACATTCTAAGGGGGTATACTCTCTCCTCAATCCATGTGCAAAACTGCTATTAA
This sequence comes from Gopherus flavomarginatus, assembly GCF_025201925.1. Lineage (NCBI taxonomy): Eukaryota > Metazoa > Chordata > Testudines > Testudinidae > Gopherus > Gopherus flavomarginatus. The sequence goes on from NC_066617.1 coordinate 270,602,394, forward strand.
AATCCAGGGTGGATATGTATGCAGAACAAGAGGAAAATATTCCCCTATCACTTTGATTTTTCTAAAACAAGTGTATCATAATTTCTGTGCAGGACTTGTATGCAGAAATTGTGGTGCATGATACTCTCCCAATTTCCAAAGAAAAAAATTACAGCCTTTCATTCTTATAGCAGCATGTAACTAAGATTTAGATGAGTGAACAGATGTGTGCAAAAATCAGCCATGAGAATGGAAAACATTCATTTTCACAATCTGCTAAATCTGCTAGGTATGTATGAAACTGAGCCAAATAGATTTCCAGCAGAATGCAATGTCACAGTCTTGGCACAATAGGAAATTTTCTCAGATGCATTTTGTGCTAATACTGGCACTTTTGCCATACAGCTGTGTTTAGATACCACTGAATTACACTGAGATATGAAAGAGTTAATTTCTTAACTGGTAATATGGTTTCTAGCTAAATACGTTCTTCCATTGCCCACTTTCCAAGGAAATAAGAAATTAATTTTTGTAGTTACAGCAGCTAGTGCCTTCTATGAAGAAACAGGGTTCTAGAGATGCGTGCAGCATCGCTGTAGCCATATCGGTCCCAAGATAGTGGAGAGACAAGGTGGGTGGGGTAATATCTTTTATTGGACCAACTTCTGTTGGTGAAAGAGACAAGTTTTCAAGCTACACCCATCTGTTCTTCAGGTCTAGGAAAGGTAAGGCGTATCACAGCTAAATGTAGGGTGGAACAGATTGTTTAGCATAAGTGGTTAGCACGTATTCTAAGGGACCATTCAAGGTGGAGTGGCCCTGATAACGCTCCTGAAGTCATTGGACAGAAAGGGAGGTTGTCAGTGAGTTACAGATAGTTGTAATAAATTATACATCCAGTGTCTTCATTAAGACCATGATTTTTAAGTGTCTAGCAAAGTTATGAATATAAACACCCAGGCTCATCTTTTGAAGGTGTTACATAGGTTTCCTTTGAGGATGAGGACAGATAGATTAGATATAGAAAAATTGCTGAGCTCATTTCCCTGTAGCATTATATAAATCCCTTATTAAACCATTTCTATTGAAATTTCAGGGTATCCCATACAGAGCATTTACATAGTCTGAGATTACTGACCTCATACAATATTGGAAAAATATTCCAAATTTAGTAATGTTTTTAATGTTACTAGTCTCTTGGACTAGAGTAGAAATGAACATAACATTAGATTGGGGAGATTAGACTGGATTAAGGTCAACAGTAAAACCTTCCTTTAAGAAGTAGCTTGCCAGGGACAGGAATTCCGACTTCTCAAGGATGAGTTACATGGTTTATTGTGCTGCAATGTAAATCTTACTGATTTAACTTTGCTACTGATGTTTCAGTTCCAAGATCCAGACTCTTCAAAGCCTGAAGAGAGTGAACAGAATTAACACCAGCCTGTCTCTCATCAGCAGTTTGAAAATGAGAGACACAAATGAGAAAGGATAAACTGAAATGCCAGAAGGAAACAATTCCCTCTAGGAGAAGTATTCTTTAAGTAGCAGATCCTTTTTCTCTGTACTTGTTGCAGGACACATGGGCCCTTCTGTTCTGTGAATTCTCTTGTATGAAGTATTGGTGTAGCCAAGTTGGTCCCAGGATATTACAGAGACAAGGTGGGTGAAGTAATACTTATTATTGGACCAACTTCTGTTGGTGAAAGAGACAAATTTTTGATCTTACACAGAGCTGTAAGCTCAAAAGTGTGTCTCTCTCATCAATACAAGTTGATCTAATATAAGGTATTACCTCACCCACCTTGTCTCTCTAATGAAATCTCTTGACAGAGATCCCTCAACCCAAATTTCCACCAAGTGATGAGTTCCCAGATTTATCTTTGTGGCCTGATGGCAGGAGTCCAGATCTGTCAAATAATTTTCTGCCCAAGTTAGCAGGGATATTGATTTTTGAAGAAGGGAAGCAATCTTAGTCTTTTTCCCCCAAGAAATTGGGAGTGTATGCTAACATCAAGGTATTATGCAGTTTTATGAGGACTACCTGGTTGAGGACCCTTTTCTTGAAGGATTGTAGATCTTTTCTCACCAGCTTCATGTCTAGTAAGCTGGAATCGCATTCTGGTTTCCTGAGGAGATCCCTTACCTTTGACCACTCTGATCATTTCCATTATTGGGGATTCTCATTAGTCTGTCTTTGGGACCCTTAGACTGATTCTAGTGGAAGAGGAGAACGAGTAGAAGGAACTTCTTGTGTGGCCACTTCAGTTGCATGAAGTCAAGGAAGTCTCTGTGCTCCAGGGCTGCAGTGAACAGAGTTCAGCACTTGCATTTATAGTTCTTGGCAACAGACATGTTCATTCAGCCACATGATTTCTAGTACAGGTGAAAGTCACCCGTCTGTTTTAGCATCATATAGTACACTGAATCCACTCTGAAATCTCTACATTAAGGAGATTTCATTAATGGATTTTGAGTAAGTGGTAAACTACAGAGTTGCCCGTTTCCTGGTGCACTCGGGAAGGAAAGAAATAACTATTCAAGGACAGATACGGGAGCCAGGGAATTCTACAAAGAATACCTTTCAGATACTTTTACTGTGATCTATGGCCTGGAATTTGAGTAATCTGTCTCTAGAGGAAGGAGGGTGGACCATTGTCAGAATGGCTTTCTGCACTGCTTACAGGACTCTGCTGGAGCTCTGACATAAGGGTTAGAAGAATAAAAGGAGTAGATTAGAAAACTACTTTTGTTTAGGCCAGATCTATGACCTGTAAAGTTGTCTCAAAAGGGATGCACAGTCTCCTCTGTTTTTTCCTTCACATGCTCTGCCAAAAGGAATGCCTGGAATCTGCAGCTTCTTTCTGTGCAATGTTTCACCCTATAACTTTCCTCTCTGTTATACTCTAAAAACATGCATTAATATTTGGTCTCTCCTACATGACAGTTCATGATATATTTTCCCTATTTTGGCAACTCATCTCCCTTCTTATCAAAAAAATTTCTAGGGCGATTACTTCCCGCCAGGGGAAAGGAGAATTTCTTTGTACAAATAAGACACCACAACATTATCCATTTTTCTACCTTACCTTTTGGATGACAACACAGCTTTTAACATTTCCTGGGAGAACAGTGCCCTGCATTTGGAGAATCCCAGCAGAAGATTACAAGTTTTTCAATCTTAGACTGAAAGGATAATGCCTTATCAAGCTTTCTTTCAGTGGGAAATGGGATGTGAAGTCAGGGATAAATAACTCTTGCTATTTAGGTTACAGAGATGACTCACACAAGGAGAGCATGTGTGTTTCCTTCCTTTAAGTTTCTCTGATAGCTTATTGTGCTACATTTTAGTGGCACATGTAAAAACTTCTAGCAATGCTGAGCTGTGTCTGCTTTGAAGCACAAGAAGAACTGAACTACTCCACAACTGTTGCTGTTGCTAAGAAAGCAACATATTGTAGGTTGTGATATTTGTATTCAGAGTGACCAGATGTTCTGATTTTATAGGGACTATCCCAACATTTGGGGCTTTGTCTTCTATAGGTGCCTATTGCCCCCTCACTCCCATCCTGATTTTTCACACTTGCTATCTGGTCACCCTATTCATATTGGTTTGTGGCTACAGGAATGATGAAAAAATCAGTTTGTCCAGTTCCATGATTCCAGAGAAGAAACTATGGTGAACAACCTTGGTAAGCGCTGAGAGTATGAGTGAAAGAAACAGGTAAAGTGCCAAAAGGGAACCAGCAGAACACTGCAATTGTATGAAATGGGAATAATCTCATTAGCAGTGGTGATAACCATTGCATCCCTGATGGAAATACATAATTACTAAAAAAGTTAATCAACAACAATAGCAGCAGGGTAGCCAAGAGCCCCTATTTAGCCCGCTTACAGTTCTTAATAGTTTAGAGCTGCCCCTCCTCCTAAACCTTATATAGCTGGACCAGAAGAATGGTGTGATTAGAGACCCCCATAGATAGGTCAATGCAATTAAGGAGATAATCCAGTACCCTGCATTTTTAATTTCTGGCTCAAGTGTAAATGAACTATCGGAAGCGTTTCATTACCTAACATTGTAGGTTAAGGCCCTTGATATCTATATCTATAGATAACCAGCATTTTGGATTTTGTAACAACAAATTAACATAACTAATTTTAGGGGGAGATCTTCAAAGACAAAAAGGGAAGTTAGGCACCCAACTCATATTGAAAGCCAATGGAACTTAGGTGCCTAACTCCCTATCTGTGCCTCTGAAAATCTTAATCTTAATGTTAATTTATTGACAATGTAAGTGGACATGAGTTATTTATTATCAAAGGCAGCACAAGTCTTAGGCCAACAGCAAGAGAAGTTGAACTGTGCTTTGCAAGGCGAATAGCTTTGCCACGTCCACACTTTCCCAAAAGAAGGAAGAACATCGTACACTGGGGTGAGAGTAGCACCCGAGGGGAAGCACGGGCAACTATGGCTCCATTTCATATGAAAGGAAAGCACAAAAAATGTTGTACGACTAATACTGTACTGAACAAAATAACTGCAAGTGATATATATTTTATGTCTCTTGTCAGATAACCACTGCTGATTGCATACTGCTGAAGACAGCAGTGTGAAGTGAAGAGGGATGAGGCAAGCGTGCTAATAGGATGGGATAAGACTATTATAAAAAATAAATGAGGGGGAAATGGTAAGAAAGCAAAGCCAACATTGTGGTTAAACAACTGTATGAGCTGTAAATAAAACATACGATTTTTCTCCTTGAGTTATACAAGCAATAAATACAGAGTAGAAAATTGTCAAGATGAAAAGAGGAAGTTTTTTTTTTTTAAGAAGTAGTGGCAATGCAGGCTGCATAACGTTAAACAAAGACAAACCTGCATTTCCATGGCACCATCTCAGATAACCCACTGACTTTAACGGAGCTAGGCTGGTTTATGCCTTTTGAGGAGCTGGCCCCCAGATCAGTTTAGTAATTTAGCAATTTACTCCCTCTTTAAACTCTCTTTACACTGCCCGAGTGTGTACAGGGGCCTTAGTGAAATGAGAATCAGGTCCTTTCATCTCGAACCCAAATTAATTCCAGAAATTCAATCAATTTAACATTGTTTTTTGGAAGTGAACTGAGTGGAAGACAAATATGTGATTAATGATTCCACAATGGTTGTTTCACTCTGAACCTTAGTGTCCAAAAGATGGGGGTACCAGCATGAATTCCCCTAAGCTCAATTACCAGCTTAGAACCTGTAGCGCTGCCACCAACTAGGAATTCCAGTGCCTGGTACACTCTGGTCCCCCCAAAACCTGGCCCGGGGACCCTCCAAGACCCAGTCCCTCTGGATCTTAACACAAGGAAAGTAAACCCTTTCCCTCACCGTTGCGTCTCCCAGACTTCCCCTCCCTGGGTTACCCTGGAAGATCACTGTGATTCAAAACTCCTTGAATCTTAAAACAGAGAGGAAAATCCACCTTCCCTCCTTCTTCTCTCTCCCTCTCCCAGACTCTCCCTGAGAGCGAAAGTAATCCTAACACAGAGAGAAAATAACCTCTCTCTCCCCCTTCCCTCCTTTCTCCCCACCATTTCCCTGGTGGATCCAGACTCAGTCCCCTGGGGTCTCACCAGAATAAAAAAAACAATCAGGTTCTCAAACAAGAAAAGCTTTTAATTAAAGAAGGAAAAACAGTAAAAATTATCTTTGTAAATTTAAGATGGAATATGTTACAGGGTGTTTCAGCTATAGACACTGGGAATACCCTCTCAGCCTAAGTATACAAGTACAAATTAAAATCCTTTCAGTAAAATACAAATTTGAACTCCTTCCAGCCAAATACACATTTGCAAAGAAAGAAAAGAAACATCAGGCTAACTCGCTTTATCTACCTAGTACTTACTATTCTGGACATATAAGAGACTGTATCAGAGAGATTGGAGAGAAACCTGGTTGCACGTCTGGTCACTCTCAGAACCCAGAGAGAACAACAACCAAACACTAACAGCACACACAAAAACTTCCCTCCCTCAAGATTTGAAAGTATCCTGTCCCCTGATTGGTCCTCTGGTCAGGTGACAGCCAGGCTCACTGATTTTGTTAACCCTTTACAGGCAAAAGAGATATAAAGTACTTCTGTTCTATTAACTCCTACTATCTGTTTATGACAGCTTATTTACAAGATGTACATGAATTCTATTTCCTTGAACAGGAGTGGTTAAAAAAAAAGCAAGAAAAAAATGCATGTGGGCAACTCCCTCTGGCAGAAACCTCAAGTAATGAACCTCTGACCTATCCTCAGCAGCAGCTGTCTTGTATCTCTGTCTCTTACCAGGTCCTCACTGGTAAGGGACATTCTACATCAACAGCGATAGAGTTATAAGCCAGTCTGGGATAAAATGGAGCCCAGTTCTCAACCATGATTGGTCTGAAACTGTTTTGTTGTAGCTATACTCTGGCCCTGAAGAAGTACCCCAACAAGACAAGCATCTTTTGCTTCCCTGGTCTCATTTAAGATAAATTCTTTACTTTCAAAATCAGGCAGCAGCCACTGATCTCAGAAACCACTCTATCACAGGCAAGGAATGTTTCTTTATTCTAAATTGAGAATTGCTTTAGATACACTGGGCCATACCCTCAGATGAAATCAATGAAGCTAAACCAATTTACACCAGCTGAAGACATGGCTACATATTTTAAAACAATCCAGTCTTAGAGGCCAACTTTGATTCCTTCCCAACACATGAAGCACAATTTGAAACAAACTCTGAACTGCTAAAGAGGCTGATAGTTACCTTAGTAATAAGGAAAGTTTCATGTAGCCTGGAACAAAAATATGCATTGCCAGGGACATGAAATATACAACTTTCCTAATGAAGGGACTAATTGTTCCAGGGGATGAATACCCTCCACACTCACTTCTGTGAAGTGGAAAACACCTCCTGAGAACTAAGACAATAATTAGGGGATATTAGCACATTTTAAAGCAGTGTTTGTTAACAGCATCCTTACAAGGTCACAATAATCTTTAATGTATAGAAGATAAAAACATTTAGAAGAGGAGTAAGAGCACAGCTCTTTTTGACAGAACCATTATAGCGGCCAGGTACATACCACTGCCTCCAGTAAGAGGCCATTACTGTTGCGGTAGATGTGCACAACATGCACTATGCATGAAATCTTGGTCCAAATGAAGTCAAATGGGAGTTTTGAAACTAACTTCAGTGGAGTCAAGATTTCATCCTCTGAGACTAAAACCCTCAAATACCCATTATAAGAGAAGAGTTTGAGATGAGGCGATTTACTAAATGTATACTATTTCTGTAGTTTATATGTTAAAATGTCCTTCTTGTGGTAAAGCCTGAACTAGACAAACAGGACTAATTTTGAAACCAGGCCTGCATTTTGGGTACATAAAAACGTTATATACTGACCTGTTAGATAATTGTAAAACTAAGTATTTGGGCCTCAGTCTGGCAAAACACTTAAACACGTGTCTAATTTTAAAAAAGCAAGTTGCCCCAATGACTTCAATGATGGATTTACACATGTAAAACCTTGATGTACACATGCACACAGAAATGTTTTGCATGCACAAAATGGAAGGCCTCTGAAAATTTAACCTAAGCAGAAAGTTTTTCAAGCGCATATTGTAATGGTTAGTATAGCGAGAACTCGTGTGTTGTGTTTGTCCGGAGAGAAGACAGCATTTCAACTGCACAAAACTTAAATAGACTGAAACTTCTGGAAACACTCAGTTCACACTGGGATACTCAGGGGCTTAATACAAGCATTAGTCACTCCCATACTCACAATATATAGTGTATCTAGCATTAGTGAATATTAAACAGCAGACAAAATTGGTAATATGGTTGGTATGATTAGCAACGAACGGACAAGGGCCAGCGAGGTCATGTTTTGGGTTTGCAAAACCATCGTTAGGTTTTAGTTTTGGATAATGCAATTTGCCTCTAGCTGTGACTCAGATTCAAGTTCCACTTCATCTGAACCAACGTTGGGAGGAAATGCTTTGAATTAAGTGTTCCAGCTTTGGCCCATCATTAGGAATTAATCATAGTCCAGCATCATTCCTGAAACTTGCTTTTTGGAAAAAGTGAAGAGTTTTGCAAGAAAAGGTGGCAGATAAAAGTGATTATTACAATGAGAATCATATTGGACATTGGATACAATATTACTAAAGGTTCTGAAAGAGCTTACTCACTAATTCTGAATTTATTTGTAACTGTGGTGTATCTAGCAGTTGCACTCGTCTTAAAAAGTTACTTTTTAAAATATCACTTTCATTGTCATAAGATTTCTGCTGTATTTGTGGATAACTCATACTGTAGACCAGGGGTCAGCAAACTTTCAGAAGTGTTGTGCTGAGTCTTCATTTGTTCACTCTAATTTAAGGTTTCGCATGCCAGTAATACATTTTAACGTTTTTTGGAAGGTCTCTTTCTAGAAGTCTATAATATATAACTAAACTATTGCTGTATGTAAAGTAAATAAGGTTTCAAAATGTTTAAGAGGTTTTATTTAAAATTAAATTTAAAATGGAGAGCCCCAGGACCAGCGGCCAGGACCAAACCAGTGTGACTGCCACTGAAAATCAGCTCACGTGCCGCCTTTGGCATGCGTGCCATAGGTTACCTACCCCTGCTGTAGACATATTAATAAATACTACTGAAAATATTTTGTTCTTTGTAACTTTAAATAAACTTTATGTGATGAAGGCTTTTAGTTGACACACACAGATGCTGCTTATCCTAGTAGTTCATCTCCAGCCAATGTCTCCCAGTTTATTAATATATAGAATAAGGTATTTCAAATTTTTAAATTAAAGTGAACCCCTGATTGTCTCAAGAGGGCTACAACTGACTTAAATACCGGTAGGTTGTTTTACAACTATTCTCCAAACTAATCATGAAAGCATAATCAAGGTCTCTATGGGTCTGGTCTCTAAAGGCTGGTTTCTTTGAGGCGATGAGTTCTACTGTGGGGTGCTGAAAGCCCTCAACTCTCCCCTGTGTCTAATGAGAACTGAGGTGTCTGAGAACCTCACAGGATAAGGTCTCACCTCTTAGTAACATTAGATAGTTCTGAATTAACACAAGGCACATACAAAATTATGCACAAGGTTAACATACGAAGTGGCAGTTGCCGAGCCTTTTCAGATCCAGTGCATTTGCTTCATATTACAGGCAGCATAATGCAAATTCCAGATTTCATTTCTTGACTCCATTTCCCTCGCTCATTTTTCCCAGATGCTTCTTAGCTGCAGTGTTTGTGCCATTTTGTCCTATATTCACATTTCCGTTTTTCCTACTTTTGGGAAAAGCATCTAATATCCATGTAGCATTAGTTTTTCTTTGTTAATGTCAAAAATGTTAATCCGTGAAGACTTGCTTCCTAGATAATGTTAATTCAGCTGCCAGTGTTATAATAGGATTATGCTTTCCAGGATTTAAAAATCCCACTTGTTAGCTACAAAACAGACTTCTACTAACAGCTATAAAATCTAATTTAATCCCTATTGGCATTAACTAAATAGTTGAGGTACAATTTCTGTCTAGCTACACTTAACACCCTGCTACCACTATAAATATATAAAATTCCCTTTGAAGTTATAAAGGAAACTGTACAACAAGATAAATGGGGTCTCATGAGTCCAATC